>NC_064630.1:121667817-121885317 GCF_023864275.1 Schistocerca cancellata
GCCAGTAGTGGAGTAGTGGAGTACACAGTCACCGAATTAAAAGCACAAGACAATATGGCGAAATCATTCGTTAAATGCCTTTGTTTATAAGAATAATGTATTATAATAATTTTCACACAGCCAATTTACAGGTCTGTTTTCAAATTTAACTATGTATATTGCAAGTTGTTTTATATGTAGTAAAAGCAAAAACGACTTACTTCGCATAGATAAGAGTACTTGGTTGGTTTCCACAAGGTTCCTGTTTGATTTATGTCAGCCCTGTTGACTGCGACTGCCCACTGCTTTCGTCTTTCTTCATTGCGCTGATATGCTAACATGCGAAATCCACCTTCGCCTCTATTGGAACAACCAAATGCAGCACAACCGGGCACCGTTTACGAACGTCTGCAGAACGAATTACAGATGTCAAAAACAATACTGTACAATTACTAAGGTGTTTACTTCAAACATGTAGGCCTACCGACTTCATCACAAAACGCTTCATTATTTCAACTCCTATTTAAGATCGCAAACGCTAATTACGTACTAAAAACGATATACAACAAAATCGAACATGCACTTACAACGCATAACAAGTCTATCAATAATTCAAATACCTTTTAATCATTTCCAAAAGTCCTCTGAACTTCAATTCAAATCAAAAGCACGTCGAACATAGGAAGCGCAAGAAACGTATGGCGCCATTTTTCTGCCAAAGCTAATCAACCAATCACGGGCAACTTCACCTATGGCCATTCTCTCTGTATACGGGCTCTCTATCTAGCACGCCCTCGTGGACGAACGCTCCGAGACGACCTTCTCTACTCGTTTTCGAAATTAAAAGACAATTCTGGTCAAAATCAAACACCTTTATTATTGAAGAGTAGCCATTCGGTACTCCCCAGAGCCTTCCACGAGCTAGGACCTTGCAGTCATCTGATTTCTTTAACGATCAGACCTGTGGTTCACAAGCAATGCAACTGAAGGGAACTACAGGGAAATGTGCAGAGAGTTAACGTTTGGCGCAGGGACTGGCTGTTGGTCGTCAACAATTAGGTTTAATGTTAAAATCCCCTGGGACGACGTTCCAAAAAGAGTCAGACTACACACAGAGGGGTGGGAAAAAACACCCAAAACGCGACACTTACCACGCATAATATGTTCCAGGAAACCCGGCGGAATGGATAAATACACAGGTTTTGTATGGCTTTGGAAAGAATCTTATGTCATTCTTCAGGTACCGATGATCGCGGTAGATAGCGATTACGTACCAAATGTTCAAATGTGTATGAAATCTTATGGGACTTACCTGCTAAGGTCATCAGTCCCTAAGCTTACACACTACTTAACATGTCTCTGCTTGATGAGAATAACTCACAAGCTGCAAGAATATAACGAGAAAATTCCCAACTAGCAATATGTTTACTTTCCTATACATAGTCATCACTATTATTATTATTCTTGATTATTATAATTATTTTTTTGATTGTTATAATTATCATTGTACTATTTTTATAATCTCTAATTTTTTTCTGTGACATTAATACTGTATAACATGTTATATGTCCTTAATGTTCTGTAGAAACTGAAATTTGTTGAATCTGAGTATGCCTGGTTAGGTGTAAGAGAGGGCCTGAAGGCCCTAATCTTGCCAGGTAAAATAAATGCATAAATAAATAAATTATCCTAATGACAAATACACACAACCGTGCCCGAGGGAGGACTCGAACCTCCGCCGGGACCAGCCGATTACGTATCCTTCTCTCGAAAGTCGACCACGAAGGCTCAATAGTATTCAGATCTGATGGCTTTGATAGTCAGGGGTGGTGTAACAAATCATCTTCGTGCTGGTAAAACAAGTCCTGGGAGATGCGAGCTGTATGGAAACGAGCCCTGTTGTCTTGGAACACAGCATCGCAGTTTGGGAACAAACGTTGTACCATGGTATGCAGCTGACCAGCCAAATTGGTCACGTGATGCCTGACAGTCATGCGACCTTACATACTAACCATGGGGCCCTAATTGTCAGCGAACCATCGCCATGTTTCCGTCTTGGCAGTAAGCAGTCTACTCCATAGGGCTTTTGACGGCGCATTCCAGACGTAAACTCGAAAAATGGTTCAAATGACTCTGAGCCCTATGGGACTTAACTTCTGAGGTCATCAGTCCCCTAGAACTTAGAACTACTTAAACCTACCTAACCTAAAGACATCACACACATCGATGCCGATTCGAACCTGCGACCGTAACGGTCGCGCGGTTCCAGACTGAAGCGCCTAGAACCGCTCGGCCAGACGTAAACTCGATCATAAATTGGAAACAGTGTGAAATAAGACTCATCCGCCCGAGCTACATTCTTCCATTGCTGCACAGTACAGGTTTTTGTCGTTACGGCATCACGTTTTCCTGTTACACTCATTTGCATAGCTGATGTATGGTTTTGGAATTTCAGCTCGCCGTCCAATTCCCTGCCCACGACTGGGACTTTCAACATGTCGAGGAGACTAAACAGGTGCCGTTCGTGGTGAAATACAATAGCTCAACCTGCAGGATTGGGTAGCATCTGCATTTATGGTCAAGCATGCACTTCTTGCGGTCTTCCCATACTTTTGTCCAATCCCTGTATTACTTTCTCCCACATACATTTCAAGAAATTACATTAACAGGAAAATCAGAAAAGTCGAACTCCTGAAGTGAATTGCGAGTAGTCGTTGCTCCCAGTTGTTTCTCCAGCGCACCATTTGCGAATGGAACAGGAAAGCGAGAAACTGATAATGGCAGCCGAAGTACCATGAGGTGGTACACAGAGCAGAACCTTTCCGAAACTTTGCCCTTAACTGCGGCGAGAAACTCGTGAAGATTCTTTTGTGATATACACTACTGGCCATTAAAATTGCTACACCACGAAGATAACGTGCTACAGACGTGAAATTTAACCGACAGGAAGAAGATGCTGTGATATGTAAATGATCAGCTTTTAAGAGCATTCACAGAAGGTTGACGCCGGTGGCGACATCTGCAACTTGCTGACATGAGGAAAGTTTCCAAACGATTTCTCATACACAAACAGCACTTGAGCGGTGTTGCCTGGTGAAACGTTGTTGTGATGCCTCTTGTAAGGAGGAGAAATGCGTACCATCACGTTTCCGACTTTGATAAAGGTCGGATCTTAGCCTATCGCGATTGTGGTTTATCGTATCGCGACATTGCTGCTCGAATCGGTGGGTTCAGGAGGGTAATACGGAACGCCGTGCTGGATCCCAACGGCCTCGTATCACTAGCAGTCGAGATGACAGTCATCTTATCCGCATGGCTGTAACGGATCGTGCAGCCACGTCTCGATCCCTGAGTCAACAGATGGGGGCGTTTGCAAGACAACAACCATCTGCACGAACATTTGAACGACGTTTGCAGCAGCATGGACTATCAGCTCGGAGACCATGGCTGCGGTTACTCATGACGCTGCATCACAGACAGGAGCGCCTGCGATGGTGTACTCAACGTCGAACCTGGGTGCACGAATGGCAAAACGTCATTTTTTCGGATGAATCCAGGTTCTGTTTACAGCATCATGATGTTCGCATCCGTGTTTGGCGACATCGCGGTGAACGCACATTGTAAGCGTGTATTCGTCATCGCCATACTGGCGTATCACCCGGCGTGATGGTATGGGGTGCCATTGGTTACACGTTTCGGTCACCTCTTGTTCGCAATGACGGTACTTTGAACAGTGGACGTTACATTTCAGATGTGTTACGACCCGTGGCTCTACCCTTCATTCGATCCCTAGATTTCAGTAGGATAATGCACGACCGCATGTTGCAGGTCCTGTATGGGCCTTTCTGGATACAGAAAATGTTCGACTGCTGCCCTGGCCAGCACATTCTCCAAATGTCTCACCAATTGAAAACGTCTGGTCAATGGTGACCGAGCAACTGGCTCGTCACTATACGCCAGTCACTACTCTTGATGAAATTTGGTATCGTGTTGAAGCTGCATGGGCAGCTGTACCTGTACACACCTGTACACACCTGACTCAGTGCCCAAGCATATCAAGGGCGTTATTACGGCCAGAGGTGGTTGTTCTGGGTACTGATTTCCCAAGATCTATGCACCCAAATTGCGTGAAAATGTAATCACATGTCAGTGTTAGTATAATATATTTGTCCAATGAATACCCGTTTGTCATCTGCATTTCTTCTTGGTGTAGCAATTTTAATGGCCAGTAGTGTACATGTAGCTCTATCATTAAATTCTGGAGATGGGGTAGGAGAAGAATCTTAGGAAATTGGGATTATGTGTTTAACGAGCAAATAACACAATATGGCAGTCCAGCCAGAGATCCTAACATAAATACCGTCGATTAATGCTTAGATCACCTATAAACTTGTGCTTGGTTCCGCATAAATTTCACAGTTATGTACTGTTTCCCACCTCTGCCAGTGTATCTATGTAGCGTAAGTGACGAAAAATTCTACCATCTCCGTTTTTTTAGCTAGCCAAACGTCGTATGTGCACTGCACCAGTTCATCATAACGCCTGATGCTCACGTAGAACTCACAGAAATTTCAAAATAGACAAACCGACCGTTTATCCTTGTTTACAGGATCGGAATAATCTGATTTCTTTGTATCTGTAGAAAAGAAAAGGTTTTTACAAAGGTAGTACCAACAGTGTGCTCGCTCGGTTAGTTGCTCTCGGTACCCATTCCTTTGGGAAGTCGTTCGCAGGTGTGATAATACTCTGATGAGGCTCTTTTTGGGTGATCCTTACTGACCGAGCACGTTTTTAAGATGTATGGACATAAGAGGTTGGAGTTCGGAGTTTGTAGAGTTACTACACAAACTGAAGACGGACATCAGTGTGTTTTTGACTTAATCACCACTATCCGTACCAGATAGGATTGAGGGAGTACATCGAAAATGTTCAAAGAAGGGTAGGACGTTGTGCATTTTCGTGAAATAGGGGAGAGAGTGTCACTGAAACGGTACAGGATTTGGGATGGACATCATTAAAAAAAAGGCGTTTCTCGTTGTGGAGGAATCTCCTCACGACATTCAAACCACCAACGTTCTCCTCTGAATGCGAAAATATTTTGTTGACGCCTACCTACATAGGGAGAAACGATCACCGTAATAAAGTAAGGGAAATCAGAACTCGTATGGAAGGATATAGGTATTCGTTCTCTCCGCGTGCTATACGAGATTGGAATAATAGGGAATATTGAAAGTTGTTCGATGAACCCTCCACCAGGCACTTAAATGTGATTTGCAGAGTATCTATGTAGGTGTAGAACTGCTATTTTCCTAATACGTGTACGACACGTTTATAGTGCGCCCAGGAGATTGCAAGGAACGCCAAATGTAAATTTTAATATAGAACTAACGATGAATCTTTGAATAAGGGAACAGCCCCTTTTCCTCGATGTTAGGCAGAAAATTAACATCAGTGGCCTCTGTCGCTACAGCTGGTTCCATGAAGTCACAATGAAATGTCTTGTCTGGGCAATTCTTCACAGTTCTCTCGCGCCAGACGAGAGCTAGCACCCTCGTCTAAGTGTTGTGGCATTTACGAATGAAAGTGCCAAATTAGACAGTTAAAAAGATATAAATCTGTGTGTATATTTCAAAAGCATCTGTACAATGCTTGGTGGAGGCTACTTTGCACCAAAATCAGCGATTTTCCATTCTACTCCGTTGGCATATTGGGCGAGGGGACAATGTCTGTAAGCCTCTACACTCTCCTTTATCTCTTATGTTCTTCTCAAGATCGCTACACGGGGTATTCAACATTAGCATCAGAACTGTCAGACAGGCTCCTTTGCGTGCCATCAACACAGCCAGCAGGAGAGAGCACCGTACTGTGGACGCAGACAGGTTCACACTCTTTGCAGTGCTCCAGCAGCAAGACACAGGATGTCCCACATAACTCTGCCACCTCGCAGATTTCGGAAAAGAACCAAGTGAAAATTGCAGTTGACCAGGGGTGCACCTATGTCAAGGACTCACACAATGGACAGGAATGCGTGATCTTTAAGGTCAACGAACACCACTTTCAACATAATATTAGAATTTTTAAAATCGCATATGTATGTTCTTTTCTAAAGAAGTGAAAACTAGAGGTTCAGTTAGTGATGGCAGACTTGGTTTCACTGTTCTGAACCTGATACACGCTGAAATACACTCCTGGAAATGGAAAAAAGAACACATTGACACCGGTGTGTCAGACCCACCATACTTGCTCCGGACACTGCGAGAGGGCTGTACAAGCAATGATCACACGCACGGCACAGCGGACACACCAGGAACCGCGGTGTTGGCCGTCGAATGGCGCTAGCTGCGCAGCATTTGTGCACCGCCGCCGTCAGTGTCAGCCAGTTTGCCGTGGCATACGGAGCTCCATCGCAGTCTTTAACACTGGTAGCATGCCGCGACAGCGTGGACGTGAACCGTATGTGCAGTTGACGGACTTTGAGCGAGGGCGTATAGTGGGCATGCGGGAGGCCGGGTGGATGTACCGCCGAATTGCTCAACACGTGGGGCGTGAGGTCTCCACAGTACATCGATGTTGTCGCCAGTGGTCGGCGGAAGGTACACGTGCCCGTCGACCTGGGACCGGACCGCAGCGACGCACGGATGCATGCCAAGACCGTAGGATCCTACGCAGTGCCGTAGGGGACCGCACCGCCACTTCCCAGCAAATTAGGGACACTGTTGCTCCTGGGGTATCGGCGAGGACCATTCGCAACCGTCTCCATGAAGCCGGGCTACGGTCCCGCACACCGTTAGGCCGTCTTCCGCCCACGCCCCAA
Source organism: Schistocerca cancellata (assembly GCF_023864275.1). Classification (NCBI taxonomy): domain Eukaryota; kingdom Metazoa; phylum Arthropoda; class Insecta; order Orthoptera; family Acrididae; genus Schistocerca; species Schistocerca cancellata. Next base: position 121,674,611 of record NC_064630.1, read on the forward strand.
CATCGTGCAGCCCGCCTCCAGTGGTGTCGAGACAGGCGTGAATGGAGGAACGAATGGAGACGTGTCGTCTTCAGCGATGAGAGTCGCTTCTGCCTTGGTGCCAATGATGGTCGTATGCGTGTTTGGCGCCGTGCAGGTGAGCGCCACAATCAGGACTGCATACGACCGAGGCACACAGGGCCAACACCCGGCATCATGGTGTGGGGGGCGATCTCCTACACTGGCCGTACACCACTGGTGATCGTCGAGGGGACACTGAATAGTGCACGGTACATCCAAACCGTCATCGAACCCATCGTTCTACCATTCCTAGACAGGCAAGGGAACTTGCTGTTCCAACAGGACAATGCACGTCCGCATGTATCCCGTGCCACCCAACGTGCTCTAGAAGGTGTAAGTCAACTACCCTGGCCAGCAAGATCTCCGGATCTGTCCCCCATTGAGCATGTTTGGGACTGGATGAAGCGTCGTCTCACGCGGTCTGCACGTCCAGCACGAACGCTGGTCCAACTGAGGCGCCAGGTGGAAATGGCATGGCAAGCCGTTCCACAGGACTACATCCAGCATCTCTACGATCGTCTCCATGGGAGAATAGCAGCCTGCATTGCTGCGAAAGGTGGATATACACTGTACTAGTGCCGACATTGTGCATGCTCTGTTGCCTGTGCCTATGTGCCTGTGGTTCTGTCAGTGTGATCATGTGATGTATCTGACCCCAGGAATGTGTCAATAAAGTTTCCCCTTCCTGAGACAATGAATTCACGGTGTTCTTATTTCAATTTCCAGGAGTGTATTAGAGTTCAAGGTATGGGAACGACACTGCGGTTTCTGCTGCAGTGGGCAGCTTAAGGGTTGCCTGCACTGCCCTGCTGCCTGCTGTAAACGGACCACCATCAGTGCGAGAACACACGGTGTACAGACACTGTTCAGTTTACTGGAATGTCCTGTTCGGGCCGGCTGTACTGCTGTTGGTGACAAACAGAAAAAAACATTGTGGCGCATTTCACGTACGTTTCGGACATTACTTTCCTTGTTGGTTGGTGTGGCTTGCGATTTTTGCGGTCGTCTAGTAATTAACAAAAGCTAGATATGATGTTAATTTACGGTGAATGTCACAGGACTGCAACTACAGCTGTAGCAATGTACGCTGAACGCTACCCAGCTCTACGGCTTCATTCACGTTGTACCATTTCCAACACTTGCACAAATTTCATGGAAACAGGCAGCTGGGCACCAGGAAGCGTCAGCGTATAGACACAACAGCTAACAATGACTACGAAGTTGCTGTTCTGGGTGCTGTAGAGCACGATCCTGAGGTGAGAGCGCGCTAGATTGCGCGCGGTTCTGGAATAAGCTGTAGCAGTGTCTGGAAAATTTTGCATAGGCATACTGTATCTTTCATGCGTATCTATCACAATGCACCAAGGACCGCGGACGTTTTGATTTCTAATCAAAAACGCATTTTTTTTTAAAGGAGGCGTAGCTGTTGTCAGGGGGTTAGTGACCGAACTGGGCAGGGGTCGAAATCCAAGGCTTGCCCATGACGTCACCATCACCCTAAGCGACGGCTGTGTCAAGTCAGGAAATATGTAGATTTTTTTTGTTTTTTAATCAATTTATTTTTTAAATTATTATTAGTATTATTAAGAATATAATAATACCAATCCCAAAGAAAGCAGGTGTTGACAGATGTGAAAAGCATATGTTAATAAGCAACAGCTGCAAAATACTAACACGAATTCTTTACAGACGAATGGAAAAACTAGTAGAAGCCGACCTCGGGGAAGATCAGTTTGGATTCCGTAGAAATACTAGTACGCGTGGGGCAATACTGACCTTACGACTTATCTTAGAAGAAAGAATAAGGAAAGGCAAACCTACATTTTTAGCATTTGTAGACTTAGAGAAAGCTTTTGACAATGTTGACTGCAATACTCTCTTTCAAATTCTAAAGGTGGCAGGGGTAAAATACAGGGAGCGAAAGGCTATTTACAATTTGTACAGAAACCAGATGGCAGTTATAAGAGTCGAGGGACATGAAAGGGAAGCAGTGGTTGGGAAGGCAGTAAGACAGGGTTGTAGCCTCTCCCCGATGTTATTCAATCTGTATATTGAGCAAGCAGTAAAGGAAACAAAAGAAAAATTCGGAGTAGGTATTAAAATCCATGGAGAAGAAATAAAAACTTTGAGGTTCGCCGATGACATTGTAATTCTATCAGAGACAGCAAAGGACTTGGAAGAGCAGTTGAACGGAATGGACAGTGTCTTGAAAGGAGGATATAAGATGAACATCAACAAAAGTAAAACGAGGATAATGGAATGTAGTCGGATTAAGTCGGGTGATGCTGAGGGAATTAGATTAGGAAATGAGACACTTAAAGTAGTAAAGGAGTTTTGCTATTTGGGGAGCAAAATAACTGGTGATGGTCGAAGTAGAGCGGATATAAAATGTAGACTGGCAATGGCAAGGAAAGCGTTTCTGAAGAAGAGAAATTTGTTAACATCGAGTATCGATTTAAGTGTCAGGAAGTCATTTCTGAAAGTATTTGTATGGAGTGTAGCCATGCATGGAAGTGAAACATGGACGATAAATAGTTTGTACAAGAAGAGAATAGAAGCTTTCGAAATGTGGTGCTACAGAAGAATGCTGAAGATTAGGTGGGTAGATCACATAACTAATGAGGAAGTATTGAATAGGATTGGGGAGAAGAGAGGTTTGTGGCACAACTTGACCAGAAGAAGGGATCGGTTGGTAGGACATGTTCTGAGGCATCAAGGGATCACCAATTTAGTATTGGAGGGCAGCGTGGAGGGTAAAAATCGTAGAGGGAGACCAAGAGATGAATACACTAAGCAGATTCAGAAGGATGTAGGTTGCAGTAGGTACTGGGAGATGAAGAAGCTTGCACAGGATGGAGTAGCGTGGAGAGTTGCATCAAACCAGTCTCAGGACTGAAGACGTCAACAACAACATTATTAATGTGTGTATAAAATTTTGTCTCAGCTGTGCTTAGTAAGGGTGTACTTCCGTAAAAGCTCAAGGCCTGCAAACATAGGTGACATGACGGGAAACAGAAACAAAAACGGAGAAATAAAGGAGAAAACAGAGAAAGAAAAGTTGGAAGATGTAACGCACAGTTCTCCGAGTGCGTCTCCCGTCACTAGCCGTTGCTGTGCTGTTACACCGTACCGCTCCGGAAAAATGTGTCGTGAGGTGTCAGGCACGTTGAGTGTCGGGTACCCTCCAACTGAGGCGGGTGGTGGTGGAGGGGGGGGTCATAAATTATTGTGTAAGTAATTAGCAAATGGATGGCGGTAGTACGGCGTTCGATGAAGCGCAGCGTGAAGTGTGAGCCCCTAAAACATGCTACCAAAAGTTGGGTTACGACTGCGCCCTTTCGCTGAAGAGGTTTGCAATCGTCAGTCTTTTGAATTGTTACAGCGTATCGTTTGGGTAAGTGGAAAATGTGTATTCTCTGGAAGAAGAAGGAATTGTGGGCTGACAGTCGTTGGCGGGGCACGGTGATAACATGCAGTATCCGTTTCACAACATGCCATATATCGCGCGTCGACGGACGTGTGAGACGATGCTCGTCAGTATCCTCGCTGTGGCAGCGAGTACATAATGGTGACTCGACCAGTCCAATATGGTAAAGCTGCTGGCTCGTCGGATATTTACCATTAGTGACGCGATACCACAGAGCTCGTGCATCAGTTGTAAGGAAGGGCACGTGGATGTTCTTCCACACTGTTGTCCAATATATACCTGGGCGGAGGTTCTTCAACATATTACAGGGGGTGTGTCGTGAAAACAACTTGTAAAATTCTTTCGCCAGGAACACGCGAGTGATCTAAAGGGTATCGTGTACATAACTGAGTTCGACAAGGTGGGTTGATACGTGGGAAAATGGTGGGGAAATGTAGGCCACATTGATCAGTGAGACAGAAGAGGCCAGCATAAGAACATTCAAGACGCTGCACGTGAAGGACGTGGAAGGCCCGCCCGCACCACCCGCCTTGTCATACTAGTTAAGTATAAAGCAGTTGTCCTGGACCTAACATGGACGAGACAGAGTCCTCCTGCTGAAGTGCGGACGGTAAGGGTATTGTAGCGGACGTTAAAAGATGGTTCCTGCTAACACAAAGTACCCAAAGGTTGCCAGGAATTGTCGTCCTAGGACCATTCCCAGATGGAAGATTTGAGCAATGTGTACCAGCTTTGGCGCAATGTAGGTATTGACGTAGGCCATTCGCTAGATTGGATTCAGCCTGTGGTGGAGGCTGCGGCGGACTTGGGTTTGTATCATCTGAAGCAAAAGGCAGGAAGCATGCACTGCTGAATGATGGGTATGTCCGGTAAACGTGATACACAGACATCAGAGTTTGTTCATTGTCGGCAACAGCAGTGCACCTTGACTGATGTTTATAATCGCTGATTTGGCCACATTGATAACAATACCCGAGGTTCTGCCATACTGTCGGATCCATGGGACGGAGATATATATTTCAGTAGTTGTACATGCCAGATGCAGGAGGTTGTCCGCATAAGCCCGACAACGAAAGGCAACTGGAAGTATGGCTGTGTAGGATATATGACTTGTACTGTGCCCATTTCTCGGTTACGTGGTCCATGCTGTAGGGGTTGTCACAGCTTCAGCAGGTATCTCGCAGACTCTGATTGTTTGGAGCCCAAACCCACGTGATCGACGGTCACAATGCGTACGTCCTTAGCTTGCCTCGCTGATGAGCTTGTCTCACGTGGCATCGTTGATAATCTTCACGTTGTGCTGTTGACGATGGGAAAATGTATGCCTAAAGTGTCCGATACTGGTATCTTTACCGAGTCCCTTAAGAACCATTCCACATCGAGTGCTTTGGGTCGTGCAGAGTCGGAGCAAAAGGTGAATCGTGGCGTTGCTTTACGATATTGGTTTGCCATGTGGTGTTGCTAGTTCGTCGGCGAGCATGTAACGGCCGATATACACTCCTGGAAATGGAAAAAAGAACACATTGACACCAGTGTATCAGACCCACCATACTTGCTCCGGACACTGCGAGAGGGCTGTACAAGCAATGATCACACGCATGGCACAGCGGACACACCAGGAACCGCGGTGTTGGCCGTCGAATGGCGCTAGCTGCGCAGCATTTGTGCACCGCCGCCGTCGGTGTCAGCCAGTTTGCCGTGGCATACGGAGCTCCACCGCAGTCTTTAACACTGGTAGCATGCCGCGACAGCGTGGACGTGAACCGTATGTGCAGTTGACGGACTTTGAGCGAGGGCGTATAGTGGGCATGCGGGAGGCCGGGTGGACGTACCGCCGAATTGCTCAACACGTGGGGCGTGAGGTCTCCACAGTACATCGATGTTGTCGCCGGTGGTCGGCGGAAGGTACACGTGCCCGTCGACCTGGGACCGGACCGCAGCGACGCACGGATGCACGCCAAGACCGTAGGATCCTACGCAGTGCCGTAGGGGACCGCACCGCCACTTCCCAGCAAATTAGGGACACTGTTGCTCCTGGGGTATCGGCGAGGACCATTCGCAACCGTCTCCATGAAGCTGGGCTACGGTCCCGCACACCGTTAGGCCGTCTTCCGCTCACGCCCCAACATCGTGCAGCCCGCCTCCAGTGGTGTCGCGACAGGCGTGAATGGAGGGACGAATGGAGACGTGTCGTCTTCAGCGATGAGAGTCGCTTCTGCCTTGGTGCCAATGATGGTCGTATGCGTGTTTGGCGCCGTGCAGGTGAGCGCCACAATCAGGACTGCATACGACCGAGGCACACAGGGCCAACACCCGGCATCATGGTGTGGGGAGCGATCTCCTACACTGGCCGTACACCACTGGTGATCGTCGAGGGGACACTGAATAGTGCACGGTACATCCAAACCGTCATCGAACCCATCGTTCTACCATTCCTAGACAGGCAAGGGAACTTGCTGTTCCAACAGGACAATGCACGTCCGCATGTATCCCGTGCCACCCAACGTGCTCTAGAAGGTGTAAGTCAACTACCCTGGCCAGCAAGATCTCCGGATCTGTCCCCCATTGAGCATGTTTGGGACTGGATGAAGCGTCGTCTCACGCGGTCTGCACGTCCAGCACGAACGCTGGTCCAACTGAGGCGCCAGGTGGAAATGGCATGGCAAGCCGTTCCACAGGACTACATCCAGCATCTCTACGATCGTCTCCATGGGAGAATAGCAGCCTGCATTGCTGCGAAAAGTGGATATACACTGTACTAGTGCCGACATTGTGCATGCTCTGTTGCCTGTGTCTATGTGCCTGTGGTTCTGTCAGTGTGATGATGTGATGTATCTGACCCCAGGAATGTGTCAATAAAGTTTCCCCTTCCTGGGACAATGAATTCACGGTGTTCTTATTTCAATTTCCAGGAGTGTATACACCAACACCGGCAAGTGTTGTACCGCGCGCGGAACACATTCACGCGTCCGTACTATTGTCCTGCCGAAGGCAGACAGCTCTTAGACCAAGGGTGAATTGTGGGCCGTACGCCATTAATAATTCTGTTCAGGACGCAACACCCACGTCTTATCACTAAACTGTACCTCAACGTTTCATTTCTGTAGTAAAAAAGTACATGCTTAAGCATTTTTTTAAATAAACGCAACTTTGTGTCGAAAGTGACGTTCTTTTTAACTTTCATAGCTAGTGCATTTCTGCCCATTGTGCGAACCCCCGACAGGAGGCTGTAGGACAGTGTAGCAGCCCTTGCCCTGCGCATTACGGCAGAAACTGCAGCGCCGTTGCCATCACTTGCAGTGTAATATTTCGGTACGTATGAGGTTTAGAAAAGTGAAACCAAGTCTGCTATCACTAACTGCACCCCTAGTTTCCATTTATGTAGGAAAAAAATAGATGTGTCGTGAAAAAAAAAACTTTTTGTTGGAAGTGTTGTTTCTTCACTTTTGCAGAATATATATTTCTGCCCTCTGTGTGAGTCCCTGGCAGGAGCATTCCTAACTGATGTATTTTGTTTCATTTTGGAAATATATGAGGAGGCAGATTTAGCTGGGACACCGTGTACAGGTATAGACGAGGCTGCGTAATGCGTCATGGTCACCTAAATGATATGGCAGTTATCTCGTTCAGTGACTACATTGCCGAGACCTGTACGCATTAATCGCTGCATACTTCCTTTGTTGTACACAAGTTGCACATGGGCATCAACACCATAGTAGCATGACAAGTAAGAGCTGAAATATCGTAGTATGGCATATACAGGGTAAAGAAGAAATACCGCACTTGGAGGTCGGCATGAGATACAAGACGTATCTCTCTTTCGCTCTGCTTTAGTTGGGCATTCATCGGTAACTTCACCGCAGTGAAGGTATTCATTGCGTCTTGCCACTGGTGTACTTTGTGCATGACCAGAATCTCTTTGGGTTTTCTCGAAATCTGGCAGAAAACCCAAAGAGATTCAGGTCATACATAAAATCTTCACTGCGCGATAACAGCGGTTAAGTCGCTGATGACAGTGCCACTAAAGCAGAGTTATTAAACACGGTTTTCCGAAACTCCTTCACAAAAGAAGACGAAGTAAACATTCCTGAATTCCAATCAAGAAGAACTGACAAGATGAGAAACATAGAAATAGATATCCTCGGAGTAACGAAGCAGCTTAAATCACTTAATAAAGGCAAGGCCTCCGGTCCAGATTGTATACCAATCAGGTTCCTCTAAGACTATGCTGACAAAATAGCTCATAGTTAGCAATTACATACAACCACTCGCTCACACAAAGATCCGTTTCTAAAGACTGGAAAATTGCTCAAGTCACACCAATACCCAAAAATGGAAATAGGAAAAATCCGCTGAATTACAGGCCTATATCACTAACGTCGATTTGCAGTAGGGTTTTGGAACACATACTGTATTCGAACATTATGAAGTACCTCGAAGAAAACGATTTATTGACACATAATCAGCACGGGTTCAGAAAATACCGTTCTTGTGAAACACAACTAGCTCTTTATACACTCCTGGAAATTGAAATAAGAACACCGTGAATTCATTGTCCCAGGAAGGGGAAACCTTATTGACACATTCCTTGGGTCAGATACATCACATGATCACACTGACAGAACCACAGGCACATAGACACAGGCAACAGAGCATGCACAATGTCGGCACTAGTACGGTGTATATCCACCTTTCGCAGCAATGCAGGCTGCTATTCTCCCATGGAGACGATCGTAGAGATGCTGGATGTAGTCCTGTGGAACGGCTTGCCATGCCATTTCCACCTGGCGCCTCAGTTGGACCAGCGTTCGTGCTGGACGTGCAGACTGCGTGAGACGACGCTTCATCCAGTCCCAAACATGCTCAATGGGGGACAGATCCGGAGATCTTGCTGGCCAGGGTAGTTGACTTACACCTTCTAGAGCACGTTGGGTGGCACGGGATACATGCGGACGTGCATTGTCCTGTTGGAACAGCAAGTTCTCTTGCCTGTCTAGGAATGGTAGAACGATGGGTTCGATTACGGTTTGGATGTACCGTGCACTATTCAGTGTCCCCTCGACGATCACCAGTGGTGTACGGCCAGTGTAGGAGATCGCTCCCCACACCATGATGCCGGGTGTTGGCCCTGTGTGCCTCGGTCGTATGCAGTCCTGATTGTGGCGCTCACCTGCACGGCGCCAAACACGCATACGACCATCATTGGCACCAAGGCAGAAGCGACTCTCATCGCTGAAGACGACACGTCTCCATTCGTCCCTCCATTCACGCCTGTCGCGACACCACTGGAGGCGGGCTGCACGATGTTGGGGCGTGAGCGGAAGACGGCCTAACGGTGTGCGGGACCGTAGCCCAGCTTCATGGAGACGGTTGCGAATGGTCCTCGCCGATACCCCAGGAGCAACAGTGTCCCTAATTTGCTGGGAAGTGGCGGTGCGGTCCCCTACGGCACTGCGTAGGATCCTACGGTCTTGGCGTGCATCCGTGCGTCGCTGCGGTCCGGTCCCAGGTCGACGGGCACGTGCACCTTCCGCCGACCACTGGCGACAACATCGATGTACTGTGGAGACCTCACGCCCCACGTGTTGAGCAATTCGGCGGTACGTCCACCCGGCCTCCCACATGTCCACTATACGCCCTCGCTCAAAGTCCGTCAACTGCACATACGGTTCACGTCCACGCTGTCGCGGCATGCTACCAGTGTTAAAGACTGCGATGGAGCTCCGTATGCCACGGCAAACTGGCTGACACTGACGGCGGCGGTGCACAAATGCTGCGCAGCTAGCGCCATTCGACGGCCAACACCGCGGTTCCTGGTGTGTCCGCTGTGCCGTGCGTGTGATCATTGCTTGTACAGCCCTCTCGCAGTGTCCGGAGCAAGTATGGTGGGTCTGACACACCGGTGTCAATGTGTTCTTTTTTCCATTTCCAGGAGTGTACTTACGTAGTAATAAGTGCTATCAACAGGCGATGTCAGATTGATTCCATATTTTTAGATTTCCAGACGGCTTTCGATACCGTTCCTCACAAGCGTCTTCTAACCAAACTGCGTGCCTACGGAGTATCGCCTCAGTTGTGCGACTGTATTCGTGATTTACTGTCAGAAAGGTCACAGTTCGTAGTAATAGACGGGAAGTAATCGAGTAAAACAGAAGTAATATCTGACGTTCCCCAAGGAGGTATTGCTCCTGATCTATATTAACAACATAGGAGACAATCTGAGTAGCCGTCTTCGATTGTTTGCAGATGATGCTGTAATTTACCGTCTTGTAAAGTCATCAGATGATAAAAACGACTTGCAAAATGATTTAAATAAGATATCTGTATGCTGTGAAAAGTGGCAATTGAACCTGAATAAAGAAAAGTGTAAAGCTATTCACATGAGTACTAAAAGAAATCAGCTAAATTTCGATTACGCGGAAGTCGCACAAATCTGAAGGCTGTAAATTCAACTAAATACCTAGGGATAACAATTACAAATAACCTAAGTTGGAACGATCACATAGCTAATATTGTGGGTAGAGCAAAACCAAAGACTGCGATTCATTGGCAGAACACTTAGAAGGTCCAACAGGTTTACTAAAGAGACTGCTTACACATAGCTAATATTGTGGGTAGAGCAAAACCAAAGACTGCGATTCATTGGCAGAACACTTAGAAGGTCCAACAGGTTTACTAAAGAGACTGCTTAAACCATGCTTGTCCGCCCTATTCTGAAATATTGCTGTGCGGTGTGGAATCCTCATCAGGTGGGACTGACGGGTGACATCAAAAAAGTACAAAGAAGGGCAGTTCGTTTTGTATTATCGCGAAATAGGGGAGATAGTGTCGCAGACATGATACGTGAATTGGAGTGGCAATCATTAAAACAAACCGTTTTTCGTTGCGACGGGATCTTCTCATGAAATTTCAATCACAAGTTTTCTCCTCCGATTGCGAAAACATTCTTTTGGCACCCACCTACATAGGGAGAAATGATCATCATGATAAAATAAGAGAAATCAGGGCTCGCACAGAAAAATTTAAGTGCTCGTTTTTCCCGCGTGCCGTTCGAGAGTGGAATGGTAGAGAGACAGCTTGAAGGTGGTTCATTGAACCCCCTGGCAGGCACTTTATTTTGAATAGCAGAGTAATAACGTAGATGTAGATGTAGACGTAGATGTAGATGTAGACGTAGATGTTTATCTGGCAAAATGAGGTCAGGTGCACTTTGAAAACTATATGTATAAGAACAAGGAGTTGGCAACACTGCTACATCGTGCTGCGCATTTACAGAGGACCGTTTATCACCACACGTTATCACACTTGCTGTTGTAGCTCACGGAGTAGACTGTTGGAACATCAAACCCTCATCCACCATGAAGCGATGGTTCGAATCGTTGTCAAGTTCCTTTATTTTTTAGACGTTCATTCCCCAGTCCTCGTCGTTATTAAGCAGGGCATAATTTTCTACACGGCAGTAACCTGTTACTTGACAGTGGCATCCATTAAACTTCATGTATCTGTCTTCTAAGTGTGCAGTGCACAACCATAACTGGTCCTATCAAAAATATAAAAGACATCATATTTACGCCAGTGACTGTAACACTGGCGTAAATATGATGTCTTTTATAAAGTTCTACATGACTGCGAATCCCAGGTATAAAAAGTGGTCCTATCAAGTTCATGTAGGGCAGTTTCCCAGTGGAGTACACATCTGATGAATGCGTCGATATGCTGGATGAGTCCGAGAACCAAGCTCGCCCTGGGTCTCGTGCGTATGCTGCACGGTAACCTCAAAGGCACCATCCCAATAAGAAAGTTTTCGTCGCCCGGAGCAACGCCTTCGTTGAACCGGTAATCTTCGTCCACAAGTAATGAACAGTGGTCGTCCCAGGACTAGGCGTACTCCACAAAGAGAAAACTTGATTGCTGAAGTCGTTCACCAGTCACCTCGGCGAAGTACCCGGGATATTACAAAACAGTTCCAGATATTTCAAAGACTGCTTGGTAAAGTGATGCACGATGAAGAACTGAATCCATATTATTTCACATTAGCTCAACACCAGCGGCCCGATAACCACATTCGACGAGTGCAGTTTTGTGAACGACTTTTATACCAAGTGAAAGACAACGAACATTTTATAATTAACGTGATATGCAGTGACGAATCTAGCTTCACTCTTGAAAGTATTTTCAACCTCCACAACAGCCATTATTAGTCATAACACAACCCACGTGTCACCCGTGATTGTGACTTCCAGGCACGTTTTGCCTAAAGCTGTGGGCTGGAATCGTGGGAAGAGTTCTTTTGGGCCCTTAATATTGCCGGACAAGTTTAATGCGCCCCTATATCGTTCGTTTCTTTGATATACTTTGACTAACGTTAGAAAACGTTCCACTAGCAGTTCGGCGACAGCTATGGTTTCAGCAAGATGGTGCACCACCAACCTTGGAATGAATGTGCATAAATATTTAAATAAAGCGAGTCCAGGGAGAAAACGTTCCACTTGCTGTTCGGCGAGAACTATGTTTCAGCATAACAGTGAACTGCCACACTTCGGAATGAATGTGCGTAGTTATTTAAATTATACATTTCGAAGGTAATGGATTGATCGTGGACGTTCAATGTTCTTTCCTCAACGTTCCATGGACCTTGATCCACTAGATTTTTATTTGAGTGACACTTAAAGGAACAAGTTTATAGTATTCAACCCATGGGTGTACACGACCTAAAGCTCGGGTGCATGCCGCTTCAGCAATGGTGGATGCAGACGTGTTGCGTAGGGTCGAGCAAATATGATCCCGCGAGTTGGCGAAATGTTTGAAAATGCACGGTGTTCGCTTTGAGCAGCTCCGAAGTGAATGTTGCTCGTCCGTGTACGCACCAGCTCTGTGTACGTCAGCATACTGAGTGGAATTGTGCGTAAGACGATGTGAAAGCTACTCTAGCTTACCTATTGTTTCTTTTCTTTTTTGGTACAGACGATGCTACCTTATCCACTGTTATTTTCAATTGGCATTATTTGTGTCATGGACAAACAAAGTGATCTTCTACAGCTGTAAGAAGTTCTCGTTATGCCTTAACGTTTAAATAAAAGTAACAGTAACAGAAAGAAATATACAAGGTACCGCATTGTGGAGGTGTAAATTGGATACAATGTTGGGCTTTAACTGAAAAAAAAAGTCCGGCGTAAACGCGACTCGATCGTCTGTGAGTCTGCAGTTTCTGCGTTGCAATAGCCTCGTTTTTTAAATCGCATTTCTCGTAAAACTATTGGCGGGACTAGATTTTGCCAGATACACGTTTTTCTTGAACTGGGATGAGGAATCTCTTGCCGCCCGCCAAGTGTGGCATTTTTCCTTTGCCCTCTATATTACCCAGTTTATTTACATATACATATAAGCACTGGACCATACTTATTACAGTATGAATGGTTTTATGTCTCACTGTATTTGCTAACTGAGTGAGGGAAAACGACTCTTTATGTACCGTAATCTGTTTTATACAGACTCCATAAAATGATGTCCCGGGTTTAAACGGTACATTACAGTAGTTTAATTTAGACTATTTGCAACAAATCATACATCAAACAGTAGTTAAAGTAACCTAGGTTTTCTTTCAAATGTTCAGTATGTGCACCTTTAATTATTTGTTAAACATCCAAGCTAAAATCCAATTCTTCCCACACTTTGTTTGACAAGTCTGGAGTAATGGAAACAATAACCTCAATAGAGCTATTCTGCCAAATAATTAGGCAGTAGTGGAACGTAGACACGATACTTTATAAAGATCCTAAGGAAAAATTCTCATGGCATAAGGCTAAGTGGACGCGGAGGTCACCGGAAAAGACCTCTATCGTTCTGTCCATTACCACCAATCCAACGATCAGGGTTTCTGACTTTCATTCACAATAATACAAAGAGACAACAATGAGACCCATCTTGTTGCCAAATAAGGTTTTCAGGATCACATCTAATTGGGGAAAGAGCTAGTCTTGCAACCTATCCAGATAAGCCGTCCTTTCTTCCTCTCACGGTAGCTTCAGCGGAAGAAAAGACGGCCGACTCACCTCACCTGGCCGCAGCCGGCAACGAAACGTCAGGAAGGCAATTCAGCCCGGAAGTTTTAATTAATGAATGGATGGCTGGATGCTCTTTCCGCCACCACCACGTTATCCCCAGGGAGGAAGATGAGTACGCGAACCTATCTGCATGTAGTGTTATCCATATGAAAGTGTAGGAACATTTTCTAAACGTTTGAAAATCGTGTAAATGAGATGGGACTTGCGTACCAGCCATGTACTCGTCGATTTGGATGTACGAAAACTATCTAAAAGCCAGATGCAGCTTGGTCGGCACGTCAGCCCTCGTTGTTAAGCCCTCAATGAGGTTCGCTCCTGGGCCGGCGCACCTGCTCGTATCCCAGAAGTGGCGTGCTAACACGCACGGCTATTTTTTCTTTAAGTAGGGAGCCAGAGTGGGCAGGGGTAGTGCTTGGAGGCCTGTCCTCGGGTCCCCGTCTCCTGACAGGGTAAGGGAGATCCAGCGACAAGGAAACATTGTATCTTTATTTAATTTTTTATCCCAGGGAAGAAAAAAGTAATTCTTCCTTGTACAGTGTCAATTGATATAAACCACGGTCCATTTCAGGAGGACACAATATGTGAACCCTGGAAATAGCCCCCTGCCACATCAGAAAAAAAAGAAATGTAGGGTCGAAGTGACATCCTCGTCACTCTGCTAGGAGTGGGGGAATGGAACTGCGCAGAACTGGGCTTCCCACCACTCAGGGGGTCTTGAAACCTGCTGACCAGAACGTTTGCAGAGTATGTTTTGTATTGTGAGTGACGTCGGCTCATCCCACGTTGTTTTAGTGGATAGAGCCAATAACCCATGCCCGATGACGGCACACAATGCGATGTGTGTCTTACGAACCAGCGGATTGACAACGTTTTCTGTGGAGGGAACAAGACCACGTCTGGGAAGAATAAAGCATCCACCATGACCTCTGAGTGTGTTGGAGGGGTTCCTCAATACGTTGCGTCAGCTGCCAAACGTCCTTCACCTCACCGCACTGCATACAATGTTTGTCGGTGTCCAGCATTCCACAAACAATGCAAAGTGGGGGATCAACCATGTGACAGTTGTACAACCGTCGACGGGTGACTGTCTTGCGGTTAATAAACGTATACCAAGACGATCTCGTGACCATGGCGAGTAGATGCATGTGGACAGCTAGCCAGATTTGTCGGCAATCCCTCCTTGAGCACTAAAGTTGGGCAGCATTGCTGCCATGATGACACCTCAAGTATCGATGTATCTCACAGGTGTTGGCGGTCCTCGTGGAATATACACTCCTGGAAATTGAAATAAGAACACCGTGAATTCATTGTCCCAGGAAGGGGAAACTTTATTGACACATTCCTTGGGTCAGATACATCACATGATCACACTGACAGAACCACAGGCACATAGACACAGGCAACACAGCATGCACAATGTCGGCACTAGTACAGTGTATATCCACCTTTCGCAGCAATGCAGGCTGCTATTCTCCCGTGGAGACGATCGTAGAGATGCTGGATGTAGTCCTGTGGAACGGCTTGCCATGCCATTTCCACCTGGCGCCTCAGTTGGACCAGCGTTCGTGCTGGACGTGCAGACCGCGTGAGACGACGCTTCATCCACTCCCAAACATGCTCAATGGGGGACAGATCCGGAGATCTTGCTGGCCAGGGTAGTTGACTTACACCTTCTAGAGCACGTTGGGTGGCACGGGATACATGCGGACGTGCATTGTCCTGTTGGAACAGCAAGTTCCCTTGCCGGTCTAGGAATGGTAGAACGATGGGTTCGATGACGGTTTGGATGTACCGTGCACTATTCAGTGTCCCCTCTACGATCACCAGTGGTGTATGGCCAGTGTAGGAGATCGCTCCCCACACCATGATGCCGGGTGTTGGCCCTGTGTGCCTCGGTCGTATGCAGTCCTGATTGTGGCGCTCACCTGCACGGCGCCAAACACGCATACGACCATCATTGGCACCAAGGCAGAAGCGACTCTCATCGCTGAAGACGACACGTCTCCATTCGTCCCTCCATTCACGCCTGTCGCGACACCACTGGAGGCGGGCTGCACGATGTTGGGGCGTGAGCGGAAGACGGCCTAACGGTGTGCGGGACCGTAGCCCAGCTTCATGGAGACGGTTGCGAATGGTCCTCGCCGATACCCCAGGAGCAACAGTGTCCCTAATTTGCTGGGAAGTGGCGGTGCGGTCCCCTACGGCACTGCGTAGGATCCTACGGTCTTGGCGTGCATCCGTGCGTCGCATGCGGTCCTGTCCCAGGTCGACGGGCACGTGCACCTTCCGCCGACCACTGGCGACAACATCGATGTAATGTGGAGACCTCACGCCCCACGTGTTGAGCAATTCGGCGGTACGTCCACCCGGCCTCCCGCATGCCCACTATACGCCCTCGCTCAAAGTCCGTTAACTGCACATACGGTTCACGTCCACGCTGTCGCGGCATGCTACCAGTGTTAAAGACTGCGATGGAGCTCCGTACGCCACGGCAAACTGGCTGACACTGACGGCGGCGGTGCACAAATGCTGCGCAGCTAGCGCCATTCGACGGCCAACACCGCGGTTCCTGGTGTGTCCGCTGTGCCGTGCGTGTGATCATTGCTTGTACAGCCCTCTCGCAGTGTCCGGAGCAAGTATGGTGGGTCTGACACACCGGTGTCAATGTGTTCTTTTTTCCATTTCCAGGAGTGTATTTGCAACTGAATGTAGCTAAAATCAAAAAGAATTGTGCGCCGTGGGAAAAGGAAGGAAATTAGTGCCCACTGCCACCGATGGTTTAAAGAACAGGGGAAGAAGAACGTCCAAGATCGCCGACGTGATCGAGTCTTGCCGTTGGTTCCAGATCAGTACCATCAGTCGCACGTATAGAGCGAGAGTCTTCCAGAATTGTGTGGAAAAGTGAGCTGTGTGCGGCTCTCGTTCATGCCGTTTGTTCTTTGGCATTTTGTCACATCGGGTAGCGTCTTGTTACTTCCTTACTTGCTGGCGTAACGAAGTTGCTGGCTTGCCTCCTTGAATGGCAGTATCTTATCGATACTAGTACTGTTGTACTATCTTTGGTATGACCGCTAGTATTTCCGGTTGGTGGTGGTGGTGGTGGGTGTGGTTAGTCGGTTGGGACGGAGCAGCGAGGCCAGGCCAGAACCACCGGCAGTGTGCACGTGCTGTCGGATCGTCACGGACCAGCTGCGAGAGCGACAACGTTCTTTGTCCACTGAAGCTGGCCGCTGAAGCTTAGTGATCAGTTAACCTGTTATGAAACCTCAACTATTATGACATCTCTTCATTCATTTGCGGGTTGTTGCTCTCTGGGCCGTTCAGGCTAGCAGCAACATATCATGTGTTGGAGTCGGCGAAATTTTGCAGCCGTCTTCCTATATTGTGTTTCATTATTAAATTGTCTGTTACTTGCCAGTGGAGTGCACCAGCGGTATTTTCTGCCCTGTGGACATTAACGCCCCAGTTACCTGCCCTGGTCGTCAGCGTAGTTTTCCGACAGTGTGCCTTTCCTCGTCGTGTTGATGCTGTCTGGCATGGCGTGTAATTCTACAGCCTTTGTTTGGTTCATATTTTGCTTGTTCCCTTGGCTGTTTTTAGACGCCACTTCTGAAGATGTAGTGCTACTCGTATCCTCGTCCTCGGCCGGCCGATATTTTCCATCGTTGTGCCGTTCGTCGGACGAAAGCGATTTGGTTAAATTGTTGGTCGGTTCTTCAGTCGTCCCTAGGTGGAGCTGCCATCCGATTATTTATCTTCAACTCCTGGCTGCCTGTCTCACCTCACCTTACGTTTGAGCTACTTTCTCAGGCTGACCGTCGGAACAGTTCTGAGCACCACTTGTTCTGTTTGTTTTAGACTATGATTTTCATTTACGTTTGAAGTATTGTGTGAGGCCTTCGGCTGTGTATTAATTCATTTTTTTTTAATTTTACATAAAGCCCTTCAGCTGTGTTAATTAAAATTTTGAAGATTGATTTTGTTAATTTTTTAAAAATTTGTTCTATCTGAAATTGTTTGTAATCCAGGCCCTAAGCCGTTAGTTGTTCGATGTGTTATGTGTGGCCTTCAGCCGAGGATTTACGTGGACCCCTTTTAATAAGGCATTCAGCCATCTGTATTCTTTAAAGGAAATTTTTTTTAAGGGATGAAGGGATTTATTTTAAATTGTTTGTCTGACTTGTTGTTCAGTCCTTCAGCCGTTGTTTCAAATTTGTTTGTGGCCTTCAGCGATGCAATAAGTTAATATTTCTTTAATTAGGCTTTCGGCCGTACTGTTGTAAGATTAAAATAATTTCTTGGTTAGAAAAATTGTTTATTAATGTGTTTTAAGTATAGTGTTCCTTCAGACGTGTAGTGTAGGCCTTCAGCCACTAATTGCTTTCAACTGCATGTTTTTTTAAAAGAAAAATATTTGCCTTCTATTTTTATTCCTCTTGATTTCTAAGCCAGGCTTTCAGCGGTTCTTGTTTTTGGTGTGGTTTTGGGCCTTCAGCCCAGAAAGCACCTCAAGTTTTCTTTAACTAGGCCTTCAGCTGTATTATTTAATTGTGATCCGTAAAGCAATGTGTAAATAAGTGGTTCTTAGATAAATAAAGTTATGTGTTTGATTGTGCATCTCACAGTAAATGTTTACGGCCCATCCACAAGCATACCCTTATCCTGTGCACTCTCTGAGTACCTACCAACCAGATTTCAAAAAATTAGTTTCGTATTTGATCTTAAACAGCATCCCTTGCCTAACATAATATCCAAAGACCACTATTACTCTTTCGGCAATACCACTTGAACTGGCGATACCTGTGCCAGGTGTGGCAGTATCATACATGGCAGCTCCGATTTGCCTTTCCTCTTGCCAGAGGTGGACCATCATCAGGGATCCCCAAGCTTTCGCTCATCCTACCTTCAAGTTCACGTATCCACTATCCGGCTCTACCACCACGAAGGGAACCAGCTTGGAAAAACTATCCCCTTAATGAGGGCAACGAGCCTTCCAAATGAAGAGCGACTGGAGCCATCCTGTGGGGTACCCAGGGGAATCGCATGGAGGCGACGCTACCACTGCTGCAAGCCACCCTTTCACAAGCAGTACAGCATCCACTTACAGCAAGTTCGTAATTAAAGAGGTACTTAGTGAGACTATCTGTAACAACGGGGCTGGACAGGCCCACATGCTGTCGAACACCGGTTTCCCAGGATTTTGGCCAGTCCCTGCCCATACAACTGATTTTCTCGCCCTGTGACATATCCTTTTCGCCACTGGTGACCCTGGAGTCAGATGAGGCTGTCGTGGGGCAAGATGAACACTGGTATATTCTCCCCTTTGTCGCAGGTCGAGGTTTTGGGCAATGATTTCCGTAACGATCCGGTGAACAGAACCCCTAAGCGTCACGTGATGTCCATTGTCGTAAATGGACTGTGCAAAGTGTCCAGCCCCGCCCTATGTGCATAATCTCCGTTTTATTTATGATGACCCTCTACCCGCTGCCACACAGTATGTAGGAAGAAGGGCAATCACCTGGCGTACTTCGTTCCACGGTTGTGCGAGTTTCATCGAGTCGTCTACATATGCTCAATACATGAAGGAACTCGCACGGCATTGGACGCCTGTAAGAGTCCCTCGAAGAGTCTGTATCATTGGTTCAAGCATTATTGCAAAGAACACCATCAACAGAAGACATCTTTGCGTAACTGAGTTGTAAACAGGAATCGTGCCTATCTCCTTGCCATTCACTCTCACCGTCGAAGAAGCATTACAGAGGAGAAGCATGAGCTGGAGGGAGGAGGAGGAGATTAGTGTTGAACGTCCCGTCGACAACGAGGTCATTAGAGACGGAGCGCAAGCTCGGGTGAGGGAAGGATGGGGAAGGAAATCGGCCGTGCCCTTTCAAAGGAACCATCCCGGCATTTGCCTGAAGCGATTCAGGGAAATCACGGAAAACCTAAATCAGGATGGCCGGAGACGGGATTGAACCGTCGTCCTCCCGAATGCGAGTCCAGTGTGCTAACCACTGCGCCACCTCGCTCGGTAGAAGCATGAGCTGGGTATCGCCATGTGCTACATGGTCGAGTCAAGGAAATCATGGTTGATCCTGTCAGAGGCACAATCAAAATCCACTGATATGAACGCTGCATGCATTTGACATACTTCCATCAGGGCAATGATGTCACGGTGTTCACCTAGGATAGAGTGGGTTTTGCTCCAAACATCTAGAAAAGCCTGATCTGGAGGGTAATGTCTTGGATATTACAGTCTTGAGGCTTGCCACCAACATTCGTGCAAAGACTTAATAGTCAGTGTTGACCATCGTGAGAGGTAGGAGTTGATCGGCCCTGACACCCTCTGCCGATTTCGTTATTGGTACAAGCATTCTGCCATAATTGCGATGGTACGTCGATGGCAGCGCACAATAGCTAATTATACATGAACACTAATTGGAACATCCTTAGCCGGCCGCTGTGGCCTAGCGGTTCTAGGCTCTTCAGTCCGGAATCGCACACGGCTGCTACGGTCGCAGGTTTGAATCCTGCCTCGGGCATGGATATGTGTGATGTTCTTAGGTTAGTTAGGTTTAATTAGTTCTAAGTCTAGGGGACTGATGACCTCAGATGTTAAGTCCCATAGTGCTCAGAGCCATTTGAACCATTTGGAACATCCTTAGATCCGCTAATTCGCGATAAAATTCGATTGTTAACCCATCTGCCCCAGAGGATTTATGCGCCGCCCCCTGCGTTGAGTGCCATCCTTATGTCACATTCCGTTAGGAGTTGCAGTAACACCGCTGCATCCAAACTATCCACCTCCGTATGCATCCATCACAACATGTCTTCTTCCACATGATCGTCCATCGGCGTTCTGGCGAAAAGAAGACGGTAATGTCCCAGAAACCCATCAGCAATGTCTTGTTGTGACTTCAAGCGCCGATCATCTGCGTCATGTAACACTGTGATCAATGATTGGCGATTACGTGTGTGTCCTCTTGACATGATGCATGGAAATACGTTCTCCATCGACGTTGTCCAAGCACCTAGTACAGATCGAAAGTTCCTCCAATCAAAATCTCATGATCGATAAAATGCACGCCTGAATGCGATGGACTTCTGCTTGACGTCCTGGCGACGGAGTTCTGAAGGACAGATCACGAAGCACCAACTCCCACTTTTCCTTGCCATGATTTATAAGAGCCCTTCGTAACGCTGGTTTTGCACATTGTAGTTAACATGAAAGAACTATACAGTGCACCGGGAGATGGTGAGTGTATGTCTGCCATGTTTCTATGCACCACAGGTGACTTTCAGGATCCAAAAATAAGGATGAATTAAGTTTCCGTGGACTACAGCTCCGTCAGACCTGCTCTCATGGAAGTGTTAACGTGCATAAATCTGCAAGGTAATCTGTGAAAGCAGTGGGCCAACATTCAGCTGTCAGCGTGTGATCCTGTACGCCATCAGAAATATAGATCGCTGAGTGCCCAGTAAAAAACGTGTAGCCCTCATGCTGCCCAAGGATCTTTTCGCACGCGTCTGTTAGTGTCATGCCTCGGCAGATCGAGCACAGTCGTAGCAGGAGTTAGAATTCGGGGTTTGATCCTTCGGCGTGACAACACAATTAAAATTCCCTCCTGGTAAGCTATGAGCACATCTGCCACGGAATAGGGGCACAATCTCTTCCGAGTAGAATTGCGTACTCACCCGTCGACTGTCAGATGTGGAGGGTGCATAGAAGTTAACGATACGAATGCCATTCAGCCATCGTCAAATCCCGGACTGAAGAAAGAAAATGAAGGTCACACAACGAAACCGCTACCCAGACCAAGATCGCCGTGCCACGTCCAAAGTGCGGAGTCGGCGCTAGGTAAGTATTAAAACTAGCTCTTTATTCACATGAAGTGCTGAGTGCTATTGACAAGGGATTTCAGATCGATTCCGTATTTCTGGATTTCCAGAAGGCTTTTGACACTGTACCACACAAGCGGCTCGTAGTGAAATTCCGTGCTTATGGAATATCGTCTCAGTTATGTGACTGGATCTGTGATTTCCTGTCAGAGAGGTCACAGTTCCTTGCAATTGACGGAAAGTCATCGAGTAAAACAGAAGTTATTTCTGGCGTTGCCCAAGGTAGTGTTATAGGCCCTTTGCTGTTCCTTATCTATACAAACGATTTGAGAGACAATCTGAGCAGTCGTCTTCGGTTGTTTGCAGATGACACTGTCATTTATCGACTAATAAAGTAATCAGAAGATCAAAACAAACTGCAAAACGATTTAGAAGAAATATCGGAATGGTGCGAAAAGTGGCAGTTGACCTTGAATAACGAAAAGTGTGAGGTCACCCACATGAGCGCTAACAGGAACGCTTTTAACTTCGGTTACACGATAAATTAGTCTAATCTAAAAGTCGTAAATTCAACTAAATACCTACGTATTACAATTACGAACAATTTAAATTGGAAGAAACACACAGAAAATGTTGTGGGGAAGGCTAACCAAAGACTGCGTTTTATTTGCAGGACACTTAGAAAATGTAACAGACCTACTAAGGAGACTGCCTACACTACGCTTGTCCGTCCTCGTTTAGAATACTGTTGCGCGGTGTGGGATCCTTACCAGATAGGACTGACTGAGTACATCGAAAAAGTTCAAAGAAAGGTAGCACCTTTTTCATTATCGCGAAATATGGGAGTGTCACAGAAATGATACAGGATTTGGGATGGACATCATTAAAAGAAAGGCGTTTTTCGTTGCGACGAAATCTTCTCACGAAATTCAAATCACCATCTTTCTCCTCCGAATGCGAAAATATTTTGTTGACACCCACTTACGTAGGGAGGAACGATCACGAAGATAAAATAAGGGAAATCAGAGCTCGTACGGAAAGATATAGGTGTTCATTCTTCCCGCGCGCTATCCGAGATAGGAATAATAGAGAATTGTGAAGGTGGTTCGATGAACCCTCTACCAGGCACTTAAATGTGATTTGCAGAGTATCCATGTAGATCCAGATATGCAAATCTGGGAGGGCAGTATTGCATGTCAGTGGCGTAGATCACGTTCTGGAAAAGGTGCAACTTCATAAGAGATCGTACATTATTAATGTTCACTGTTGCCACCTTATATGCTTGGTTAATTGTTGTCGTCAGCTGGCATCACGTTATTGTTAGCTCCAAAAGGCCACAGTCCACTATTCGTGCGCAGAGTGTTGCCCGTCAAAAGGCTTCACTCCATTGTTTTCGTTCTGTGGTGTGCGTCCTGTAAGTGACCCGTCATCAAGTGGCGGTGCAAGCTCCGGTATCTCTTCGACCTGCTCTACTCAATCACATTGTTCATAACTTACAGAAACGCCCCCTTCTGCGTTTCCATGTGATATCCGGGACGCTGTCACTGACTTCTCCATAGGCAGTACCAGGTCAGTCTTTGTCAATGAAGAGGGACCGTCTGAAAGGCATGACATCCGGTCACCATCCGAAGGAATCCCTTCGACGTCCTCTAAAGGCACGAGTTCTGTATCAGATGTCTCTTCGATTCGAAGATCTTCCGTGTCCTGAGGCTAGGGGAGGACATCTGGCCCGAACTATGGGGGGAGTTCCTTGGGCCACTTCCGTGAGGGTTGTTTTCGTGCCCCGCCCTGTACAGGTTGGTGACTCACGTTGTTCAACGGGCCTTCTTCTGTCACCCTCTCGACCTCCAGTTCCACGCCGCGTACTGATTGTGAGGCTACGTGAGGAAGGCGAGCTCCCCGTCACCTCCCTGCTCCGCTAACTCGGTTCGCTGTTGCATCTACATATCCGTGGCACACACCGAACTTACTAATACCTACCAGCGGGCCACAGTCACGTCAGTTGCGTGGGAAGTTGTCGCTATAAAGCTTCTCCACGTGGCAGTTGCGTCATGATGCGGCTTGCACGCACTCCGAGCGAATATGTTCTTCTCCGGCACAGTCAGAACTATTCACTAGCTAGCCATCATAAACGACAATAGCTCGACATTCTCCAGTATATAAGTATGAAGAGATATGTTTGTTAAATACGACAAGCACCTGTCGGATGCTGTTTAGCACGGGATAGTTGCTAAAACTCGTCCAGCGTTTAGGCGTATGAGTACCGTCCTATATTTTTGCATCGATTTAATAACCATCGATTCTGGTACCTCAAACTGCAGTTCAATAATCCGAACGACCTTCATACCCCTGTCCGCAGCTCGTGGCCGTGCGGTGGCGTTCTCGCTTCGCGCGCCCGGGTTCCCGGGTTCGATCCCCGGCGGGGTCAGGGGTTTTCTCTGCCTCGTGATGACTAGGTGTTGTGTGATGTCCTTAGGTTAGTTAGGTTTAAGTAGTTCTAAGTTCTAGGGGACTGATGACCACAGATGTTAAGTCCCATAGTGCTCAGAGCCTTCATACCCAAGCCTGAAGGAGCCAGTGTCACATTGCTGATATGGCGATCAGAATGTCTAAATTTAAATCCCCTCCAAGCAGCGGCGATATTTCTTTCACAAGCAACTTCATTGGTCGTGTTGGCGTACATTGTTCTGCTCACAGTGGATAGGTGTGCGCCAATGCTGTCTGTAGCAGGTCAACGAACATTCATCCTTCTAGAAACGCTCTATTTCAAAAGTCTTGTATCTGACACATGCGTTGCCAAACGTAAATTGCTTCGTATCTTTCAGAAATTATGTACCATGTCCCATCATTTTAGACAATTATACGTGCGAGTATCAGCGGCATACACACGCTTCCACGCACGCTCGCGGTCGGAACAACAGGTCCGATTCGCTCCACTGCCTAAGGCAAACTGCTATCCGCGCGGATCGCTGCAGTACCTCACAAAGTTATAACATACACCAAAGTGATCTGCCCCTAAAGCATGTACCAGCTGTAATAATATACAGTTTGGAGGGATGGGTAAAAGTTTTCTTAAGATCTTAAACACTTCCGTATTTGGCAAATGATTGTCACAGTCTGCGCGGCTCTCCACGTCGGAGGTTCGAGTCCTCCTTGGGGCATGTGTGTGTGTGTGTGTGTGTGTGTGTGTGTGTGTGTGTGTGTGTGTGTGTGTGTGTGTCTGTTGTCCTTAGCGTAAATTAGTTTAAGTTAGATTAAGTAGTGGGTAAGCTTAGGGACCGATGACCTCAGCAGTTTGGTCCCATAAGATATTACCACAAATTTCCAAAAATTTTTGGCAACTGAAGCACAATATTTGTTTTCCGAGGAGACTTCTTGGAACCACAAAGGTATGATGCTCTGACACAGTCACCATCCTTTTCAGACAGTTCTGGTCATTCCGCGCATTTCCCTTTACACACGCATTCGGTCGTTTCGATTGGCCAGACCACCGCCTGATGTTTCTGCCAAATGGGGGTTAACAATTAAACTTTAAACGATATGCACCTTCAACTGAAATTAAAGCAAATTGCAATGCAGAATACGCTTTACGTTCAGGAGGTGCCAGTTTGCGTATGTGGCACTGCAAGCGGGAATACAACAAAGCACTACTCGTGCATGCTCTTATCTAAACCTGTTTGTTGTCACTCTACACCGCTTACAGTTGATGCTATAAAAATTTATAACTGGGACATTCTTTTATGGAGACCCTATGTTAATATCATAAGCTCTATAAGAATACGATGCAACCAGGAAAACGGTTGTACAGCGTTCCTGAAACAGTTGTTTTTTGAAAATACAACACAGGCTTTCATTAGTTCAGAGTCGTCTTTCTTCCAAAGATTCTCATTAAAGTTACTCGGACATCGCGAAGCCTACTTATTACGATAGGGGCAGCGTATCTCTGATTTCGTTCGAAATCCATTGCCATGCCATTGCTCCAAATGCAGGAACATTGCTCCAGATTTGATCGTAGTAGAGCGTTGTACATTATTTCCTTTATTAATGCAATGCACTTTCTCAGATGGCCGAGTACACCGCTAAATGTATAAATATGACTCTATGCACACGTCTCATTTAATACTTCGAAAACGAACACACTGTTCAGTACTTGTAACAATAAATCCAAGTGTGAACGCAACGACAGTAAAAAATAAAAATCAGAGAAGAACAGATGTGATGCCATCCACCGCAACGTCTGAGGTTTTGGACAAATCGAAGATCTGAAACTTCTTGTTCGAAACTCTGACCATTGGCTTTTCCGGTAACGCTGTTACCGATCGAGCTATCTAGGAATATAGTTTTAATCTTTCAGGAAGTTCCAAAACATAGTACATTCTACAGAGTGATGGATTGATTTTGGATAAAATATCTGCTTTATTACAGGCGATCTGTGAGTTGGAATACCGGATGTATAGCAGGCGACTGTTGCATCTTATTGCCCTCAAACAGTTGCTGCTCTGACCGTTATGATAGTCTAGGTACTTCTCAGAGAAGCCGTTAGGTGTAGAACACATGCTGCTGACAAGTTTAACAGCCTTTTTATCTTCCCACTATAGCTTCAGGACCTCTCTCATTAAAGTGAGACAGTCAGTAGCACCATATAAACAACATTACCACGTACGTACTTGACAGGTTCTTAAAAAGTATCAAAGGCTTTCATCACAGCTACGCTAACGGCTCTTTGTTCTTTTCGATGTTCGCTATATACCTCAGTCGGATACTGCCTTCTGGTACGACGGGACTTATGCATCCATTCGCCGTATGTTTTTATGCCTGCCGCAGCAATTTCCTCGCTCTTTCTTCCTTATCTGAAGTTTCTGTATGGGCTGATCACATCACTCAGAAGCAATTTTGAGCGCGCAGCTAACTCGCCGTGAAATGTCACGTATCTGATTGTGGCGAACGTGCTGTGCTGGAGTGCTGAACGGCGTACAAGGCGGAATATTTATCGCCGGTCCGTCGCCTGTTGCGGCAGTGAGCGTGACCAATCGCGGCCGCTGCAACTTCCGCCAAATCGCTTTAATAGCCCCACTCAAAGACCTCCCACACGCAACCTATAGAGCGAAGCGTCGTTCACCTCTGAAACGTATTTTTCATCCGTTCTGCTCAACATACGAGCAATAAAAGCCACACAACCACATTTTACACACACATTTCAAAGACAAACGGCTGAATTGCGAGTGTAACAACTTTTCCCTTCAACGTCTTTTGTCACATGACAGTCGCAAACATCCTGCAAATTTGTGTTATGCTATCTTGATCGGCATAAGGTATGTCTGACAAAAATTCATCTGATATGACGGACTAAAATCTCTGAATGAAGTACTTTGGGTAAACGTTGACTTACGAATATGTTTGAAAATCCAAAAAAAGTTTATGTTAAATCAATAAACGGATCAAAGGTATCTGTGAAAGTTTCCGCTATCATAATGGCATCGAAATGAAAAGCCGAAATGTTATATTACTTACGGGATAAAAGATCCACCTGTTACGCAAAACACTGTTTTTTCATATAGACCTAAACACGTTTCAGTATATTTGTGCCTTCGTCAGTATATTTTCTTTATTCACATGTATAAACTATAAGCGTAATAAATAATCTGCAAAAGTGACGAATATTAAATTCCTTTTCTCGGAACTAATCCACCCAGGAAAAACTTTTGCGCTTTCTCCTTCAAATCATCACACAGATGTCACAATGATAGGTTTGAAAATAAATGGTCGCAGCACAGAAAATCAATTAAAATCGATCGAAAAAGTATGACAGGACCTTGTGGGATCCCTATACAATTTATACAGAATATGTGAAAGCAGCTGCTCTTGTTCCAGCAGCAATCTACGGTACATCGCTGGACGAACGGAACATTCCTAGCGACTGGAAAAAATCCCACGTCATTTCTGACATATCTGGTTCCTCCGAGATATCCGCTAAAGACGCAAAAAGATAGAGTAACACAAGTTTATTTCTCTAACGCAACGTTAGCAAAATTCTCGATGCATCATGGAGGTAATATTTCTTTAAGCGTGAAATTAAACAAAATTCTTCCACAAGCGAAAAAACAAACAATAGCTCTACTGGGACAAAAAATTTAAAATTCCCGAATCCCAAAAACAAATAACTAAATCCCTCAACACGTGGAATTAATCAAACGCTCTTTGAAAGTGAGCTAAATCTTGAAATCTTCAGCATGAAGCAAGCTCCTCAGTTTCCTGGTTTGAAAACAAAGTCCGCACTCAAGGTTACGTTGTAGAAACGAAACACTTTCAGTGTATCAGATGGTAGTACTTCAATGAAGAAACACCGACTGTCTTACAGTTCAGAAAAAAAATTTAGGTGCGACAGGGATAGACAAAGTCTTGGCACTATCTTGTCGGTGAAGAAAACAAACAGCAGAAATTAAACCAAGTTTCAGCTAGCACGTCGCTGGTCACACTAAAGATTCCAGACAGGGTAGGCGGCGTGCTGTCCTGGAAGATTGTGCCGGAGGCCATAGCGAGTTGTTGCGGAGATATCCTGGTCGGTTGCTCGCTGCGATGGAACTGCTGTGCTAAGCTCTCGCGCTGGCCTAAACAGCTGCCTCACTGTAGGATACTTGCGGACCAATTTTTGAGTTATGACTCTGCGGTTGCAGAAAAAGGTGCGGTCCATCAACGACCTCTACCATCGCTGTGCACACCGCCTCATGGCTTTGTCGCCACCTACTGTTCTGGCCGCGGAGTTCTGAAGTTCAGGGTTCTAGCGGCGTCGGGTCCGTGGGGGCGGAACTCGCGGCAACCCAAACAACGTAGAAGTTGTACGGGGTGCAGTCGGCGCCTGATTTCTAGGGCCCCACGGCAATTCTCGTTTCCAGGTATGGTCGTTGAACAGACACTCAATGACGTCAATGTGTTGTGGAATTTGAGAATACTTCTATGCTCGCGTGTTATGACTTTCCTGGTGACCGAAAATCTCTGTAGAAATCTACATGAATTCTGCAAACAACGATCATGTGATACTCAGCTGGCTCTGTTCGCTCGAGATACTGGCACTCAGGTTGATGCCGTGTTCCTGACGTTCGGAGCACATCGATAAAGTTCCACATTTAGTGTAAAAAGAAAAACGAAAAAGAAACGATGTATGGCATATTATATCAGCTTGGTGATTGTGCTGAATAGTTCCTAGCAAACAAAACGCATTACGTCGTTCTTAACAGAGACAAATCTTCAGAAGTGTTGTAACAGAGTGTTATAGAACCATTACTGTTTATTATACAGGGGATCCCATTTATTTTGACCATCTGAAATAACTGTTTTGTCCAGAACGAAAATAAAAAATACATATCAAACAAACCTTATTTACCTGTTAGAGAGACATTAACCAGCATGATGGCCTGTCTTGTATCTTTGTTCGTTACGAAGATATGAAGTGCTTTAAGTCTTTTTTTTTTAATTACATGCTGTATTTTTTTGGCGGTAATCTGCTTGCTCTCCTCAAGACCTGCTCAGGAACCTGTCGCAATGTGTCATTCAGGTAAACACAACCATATTAAAAACGGAACACATATTTGAGTCCCTCGTACTAACAAACAATGTAGGTAACTCGTCTACTTACTGGAGTCGAAGGTACACAAATGGGAACACAAGGAAAATGCACGCCGGTCAGTCAACCCAACTGTCTTCAGTTGAAGGTTAACGTGAGTACAGTGGTGCAATCCACAGGTCGTTTCTGTGTGCTCGCTCAGCACATGGTGAGCGTTCAACATATATTTGTATCTAGTCCACAGTGTACCGAAAATTGCAAAATAATAATCACATTATACTGATGCTACTGATGAAAATTAGTGTGAATAACCGATTTGTATGGGATTCGTAGATTTTAAGAAAGCTTGTTTCTTAGTTTTAAGGAATCTGTACTAACACTCCTCGAGAAACAAGTTATTTTTATAATAAGTGCTAGTACTAGCCAGATTATAAGTAGATATTCGTCAATGCAATGAAAGGAGTAGTCCAGGAGAAATGATTTGATGTTAGATTTAGAACTTGCTTTCCTACTTGTCAGTTATTGTGTAGATGTTCAAAACTGTTTGTTTCTGAGCCCATCACGTCTTTAATAATGGGCAATGAAGGTCATTTTCCCCTCTAGTGTTGTAGGTATGGGCATCACTGTTCTTCCCAAATTGTGATGGACTATTTACGACGAATTTCAATAGCGAATATACGTACTGTGAAGGCGCAGTTAAAATGCAAGCTCCTTGTTCTTACTGCTGTCTTTATGCAATCAATACTTATTTTCTAAGTGATGAAGTACGCTAGAAAAGTATTCCATGTGACATTATTAAGTGGAAATATGCAAAATATGTCACAGACTGTTTCCTTTGTTTCCAAGATCAGCAATTGTACGAATTAACTGTTAAGCTCAGTAACATGCTTCTTCCAACTCTGGTTTTCATCAACGTGTACAACCAAAAATCTGGAGCATTTTCCCCTATTTACTGACTCCTGCTCATGTGCTACTTCAATTGCACGTAATTATGCAATTGGGAACCAACTACCCCTTTTCAGATTTCTAGTTCTCTGCTGCAATCTGTGATGGAATATGTGTATTATGTCATGGAAATTACAGCCAACTCAATTCCACAACGTGCTGCTGTCTGGATGTCTGAACCAACTACCAGCTGCTGTAACCATGTGACATCACCGGATACATTTTCGCAGCTACAGCTGGCTGTAGAGGCAGCATGAATCAGTATTTCAGCAGGGGACGTCCAACGACTTGTTGAGTCCATGACACGTTGAGTTGCTGGGCTACACTTGGCAAAAGGAGGTCCGACACGACATTAGGACGTATTCCATGACTTTTGTCGTCTCACCAACACAGTGTACTTTTTCTTGTGACATCAGCAGTCGACGTTAACGTTGCAAACAGATGTATTTCACAGTACATGCAGTCGGCTGCAAAGCTGATCAGCGGTCCTGACGAGAAGGACGCAGCACCCGGCTCCAGTTGACGCTGCCGTTGTAGGCGACGCTCCCGCCACCGTTTTAGAGACTCCATTCGGAAATTCGGGCTGATTCTGCAAATCTCGACCTGGCTGCGTGGATTGTAAGGGTGCTAGTTTCGAAAGTAAAGATGGTAAAATTTGCACTGAATAAAGGGAGGGATTTGCCATCGTTTTTGAAACGATAAATATAGCTTAAAATATGTAGTGGAAGAATATTTTACTAACTGATCTTAAAGCTGTAGCGATGGTTCAGAATTGCTTTCACATAAACTACTATGTTTATTGGAATACAGCA
Source organism: Schistocerca cancellata (assembly GCF_023864275.1). Lineage (NCBI taxonomy): Eukaryota > Metazoa > Arthropoda > Insecta > Orthoptera > Acrididae > Schistocerca > Schistocerca cancellata. The sequence goes on from NC_064630.1 coordinate 121,705,316, forward strand.
GTCACAAAAATAATTGAACCAGTAATTTTATCTCCCTAAGAGACTGTAATCAACAGACTCTGTCCATTATAAACTTTCTTCCAGAAAACTTAGTGCAGTACGAGATTAGAGCTGGCATCGAACTGTACGGCATCATCTCACCGAAATCAGTGCTGTGAAGACATCGCATCGAAGCTAAATTTTCTGGCAACTAGAACTGTGATCAGCATAACTGCATACATACTTCCTTCTTGAAAATTTAGTGGGAACTATACCAAAGCAGATAGGGAGCTGCCCGGTGTCATCTGACCGGAAAATGCACTTCAAGCTATCACAAGTAAGTGAGTTTTTCGATTATCCAGAACTGTGCCCAGTATAACCGGAAACAATAGATTTAACTGACCCAAATATATCCCACTTGATTAATTCTGTCACTGTCCTGGCTTGATGGTTCAAATGGTTCAAAATGGTTCAAATGTTTCTGAGCACTATGCGACCTAACTTCTGAGATCATCAGTCGCCTATAACTTAGAACTAATTAAACCTAACTAACCTAAGGACATCACACACATCCATGCCCGAGGCAGGATTCGAACCTGCGACCGTAGCGGTCGCTCGGCTTCAGACTGTAGCGCCTAGAACAGCACGGCCACTGCGGCCGGTGGTTCAAATGGCTCTGAACACAATGGGATTTAACATCTGAGGTCTTCAGTCCCCTAGAACTTAGAACTACTTAAACCTAACTAACCTAATGATATCACACACATCCATGTCCGAGGCAGGATTCGAACCTGATACCGTAGCGGTCGCGCGGTTCCAGACTGAAGCGCCTAGAACCGCTCGGCCACTGCGGCCGGCTCGTGGCTTGATGCTGCAACAGTAATTACTAATATTTCAGTCACAAAATTTTTATTTTTCATCTCATTCATGTCTGTGTGGCCTCGGCTTCTTCTGTGAACTGGGTAGTCGCCTTTGAGCGTTGTTGGCCTCTGCGTTGTGTTCAGGGCTCAGGTTGACTCGAAGTAACGGTATGAATATAGCAAGTTCTACTTTGTGACGACTACGCAATGAGCGAATGTTTGGAACAGCGAGGGCTTGGGGAGAGCGAACGTGGACAAGACTGAGGCGCTTCCAGTTGCCAGGCCAGAGCTCTTTTTGTGTGGTCTTTAAAACCGCGGCGTAGTCCGAACAATCTGTGGAAAATCACTAAATAGAACGCGCTTTTCCTTCACCAGAAAAGTTTACTTTCAATATGCAAAAGTTATAATACTGAGTCAGACTATATGGTGTAATTGAAAGAAAGTTTAGTATCCGAAAAATTATTGCGAACTGAAGGAAAAGGCAGTTTTTGTGACAACCAGCACTTGGTTTGGTGTATTAAAATTCGCGATTTAAATACCTCAAGCGTTCTTGAACGTTACGAATCTAATGGAAGATAGCTAGACAGCATCACAAAACATACATGACCAACTCGGACTAAGCTGAAGACTGTAATTCAAGGAAAAGTTTAGAGGAGGCTTTTATCCAGCACTGGATGACAATTGTCTGATGGAAATGATACAAATAACAAAAACCTTGCATTTCCTATACCTCACATCCATTGCAAATACAAATTAGACAGAACATCACCAGCCTGACCGATGTAAAATTGTCACAACTAAGGCATTGACTAAGATCATGCAGAGTTGTCACTGGATTCCATTTCAGGGAGACTACTCATACAGCCACCTATATTTTGGTTTTACGTTGGTTTTCTCTAAGCAGCGAATGTGACTGCCGCTATGCTTTTTCGGAATAACACTTGCCCTCCCCCTGTAGTAAGCATCCCTCCCGAGCTAACGCAAAACCCCTAGCGAACTCGCTGCCAATCAGACACTGACACTTTCTTGTTTGTCATTGAAGACGCCCGCAATCACTCTTCTTCTGCCCATTAAAACTGCTACACCACGAACATGACGTGCTACAGTCGCGAAATTCAACGGGCAGGGAGAAGATGCTGTGATATGCAAATGATTAGCTTTTCAGAGCATTCACACAAGGTTTGCCCCGGTAGCGACACCTACAACGTGCTGTCATGAGGAAAGTTTCCAACCGATTTCTCATACACAAACAGCAGTTGACCGGCGTTGCTTGGTGAAACGTTGTTGTGATGCCACGTGTAAGGAGGAGAAACGCGTACCATCACGTTTCCGACTTTGATAAAGATCGGATTGTAGCCTATCGCCATTGCGCTTTATCGTATCGCGACATTGCTGCTCGCGTCGGTCGAGATCCAATGACTGTTAGCAGAATATAGAATAGGTGGATTCAGGAGGGTAATGCGGAACGCCGTGCTGGATCCCAGCGGCCCCGTATCACTAGCAGTCGTGATGACAGGCATCTTATCCACATGGCTGTAACGGATCGTGCAGCCACGTCTCGATCCCTGAGTCAACAGATGGGGACGTTTGCAAGACAACCATCTGCACGAACAGTTCGACGACTTTTGCAGCAGCATGGACTATCAGCTCGGAGACCATGGCTGCGGTTACCCTTGATGCTGCATCACGGACGGGAGCGCCTGCGATGGTGTACTCAACGACGAACCTGGGTGCACGAATGGCAAAACGTCATTTTTTTCGGATGAATCCAGGTTCTGTGTACAGCGTCATGATGGTCGCATCCGTGTTTGGCGACATCGCGGTCAACGCACCTTGTAATCGCGTATTCGTCATCGCCATACTGGCGTGTCACCCGGCGTGATGGTGTTGGTTGCCATTGGTTACAGGTCTCGGTCACCTCTTGTTCGCACTGATGGCACTTTGAACAGTAGACGTTACATTTCAGATGTGTTACGACCCGTGGCTCTACCCTTCATTCGATCCTTGCGAAACCCTACATTTCAGGAGGATAATGCGCAACTGCATGTTGCAGGTCCTGTACGGGCCTTTCTGGATACAGAAAATGTTCGACTGCTGACCTGGCCAGCACATTCTCCAAATCTCTCACCAATTGAAAACGTCTGGTCAATGGTGGCCGAGCAACTGGTTCCTCACAATACGCCAGTCACTACTCTTGATGAACTGTGGTATCGTGTTGAAGCTGCATGGGTAGCTGTACCTGTACACGCCATCCAAGCTCTGTTTGACTCAATGCCCAGGCGTATCAAGGCCGTTGTTACGGCCAGAGGTGGTTGTTCTGGGTAGTGATTTCTCAGGATCCATGCACCCAAATTGCGTGAAAATGTAATCACATGTCAGTTCTAGTATAATGTATTTGTCCAATGAATACCCGTTTATCATCTGCATTTCTTCTTGGTGTAGCAATTTTAATGGCCAGTAGTGTATTGACTGTATTAGAATTGTGTTTAGTGACAAGTCCCACCTCGAACTTAGCCCTGATCACCAGTGAAGGAGGATGTGTCTGAAATAGCCCTTAACAGCGGTGGGAAACTGGCTTGACTGTCGTCCGCCATACAGGCCAACAATCACGCGTGCTAGTCTGGGGTTTCACCTCTTTTCATAGCAAGACCCCTTTGATTGTCGTAAGTGGCACCCTTCCAATACAGCGGTATGTTTTTCAGCCACGGTACTCCATCTACATTTACATCCCTACTCCGCAAGCCACCTGACGGTGTATGGCGGAGGGTACTTTGAGTACCTCTATCGGTTCTCCCATTTTGTTGACCTTCGTGGCAAGCATTCCTGGGCTTACATTTCAGCAAGATAATACCCACCCGCCAACGACAAGAGTTTCTACTTCTTGACTCCGAGCTCGCCAAATCGTACGTTGGCCAGTAAGGTAGCTGGATCTCTCACCATTTGAGAAAATTTGGTGCATTGTTGGCATGAACCTCCAACCAGTCCAGGATTTTGACGATGTAACCCAGCAATTGGATAGAATTTTGCGCAATATCTCCAAGGAGGACATCCAACCATATTATCAATCAATACCAAGCCGAATAACTGCTTGCATAAGGGCCAGAGGTTGATCAACGCGCTATTTACTTGCTGAATTTGTGAAGCTCTTTCTTTTGAATAAATCATCAATTTTTTTCTGAAATCGTAATCATTGTGTGTATGTGTACATCATATATACAGATTTCAGTCCGATTGGCCTAATATCTTCGTGGTGCGTTTTTTCTCTCTGCATCAGAGAGTAAGGGGTTCATTATATAAGAGGTTTACTGTACACTACCCTACTGGAGCAAATGTAATTTCGATGTATTGCTCATGCGCTGCCTGCGATATAAAACATCTGTGCTGCAACAGAATCGCAGGTCAGAGCAGTGTCGGAAGCAGTAATGATCGCTCGCTCCTACAGAGCAGTCGCTATAGTTCATTGTTATGGAGCGGCAGCAATAGCTCGCTGTTACGAAGTCGTAGTAGCTCACCGCTACAGTGCAGTTGCTAGCCATGTAAGAGCAATAGCAGTCTCCGCTGGTGCAGCGCAGTTCATTGCCATGTAGTGTAAGGTAAACTTTATTATTCTTCATCGCCATGCTTGTACTGAAATTTGTTTCAATCTTTTTGTGATTTGTCGACACTAATTAAGTCAGACATGTAATGTTCAATTTTCTATGTAATGGTTTGCAGAAATGTTTACAATAATAAGGTTTTTCAGAACATATTTTTTTGCCAGTCATTTACTTGAATTTAAGTATTTTACAAATTTTCCCAGATCATAGTCATGTGTTGTTTCATAATCAAAGGACCAGCTATGCAGCTGTGTCAACAAACAAAGTCAGTTTTTTTTCTAATAATGCAAATCTCAGACAAATGTTGTTCAGTAGTAGTAGATAGGCCATCATTGCACTAAGCTGTGCCATTTAGGAGCAGATATATAGAGAGCGTTATCCGGCGACACCATTATGAGGCAAGAATTTTTCAGTTTATTCAGGTTGAAACGTCCCCTTAGAAAAATTATACAAGACTGTGCTTAAACTGACACACAATATTTTTGGCGCAACGCAATCTGACTTTCAGTAATCCCTACAGAAGAATAGCCTTGACTAACATTAACGTATACGTTTCACAAATCACTTACCTCACAAAAACCTTCGTTACTCGAACTACTGCAATACAGCGAGCGCCACTACTGCCAGCTAAATGAAAGATTCAAACTACTGAAGGCACTAACTACTGATAGGCATAGTTAGCAAATGAAAGATTTTGATACAGAACAAACAATGTATTTACCTCAATAGTGTTCAAAAATGGTAATATTGCGAGGTGCCGGGGCTAGCAGTGTATTTAACACTTCTTCTCGAATCTTCATATGGAAATGATGCTCTAAGCCCCCCCTTTTCTAACTCCTACTTTTGCTGTTGCACATGGATTAAGAAGAAACGCGAACTGACTGCAATCGACCCTGCAAGTGGAGTAGAAGAGAGTTTGACATCTGCAATAATTTAATTTGACAGACGTTAATTAAATAAAGGAAAGTTTCAGTTACGTAGTGAGAAATGAAAGGGTTGCTCTACCGATTAACAGAATGAAAGTTCTGTCCAAAATAACAATTTGATTTTTTATGACTAAACTCAAAATCATGAACAAAACACATCAAACATTTACAATACATCAAAATGGATCAAATTGGATACTCAAATAAATGCTGTGAAGGTGAAGTTGACCATAAACTAGATTGTGACATTTATGACGAAGTGGTATGTGGAGCCAATCCCTTGCAACTCAAATCTTAAGAGAAACACACAACCTACCCAACATTAATTGCTGCTACAGTAGTGAGAACTCAGACAATGAACACCCAAGACAGAACAAAGTTAGAAAAAGACGAACAGGCGCGCTCTGCTGAGCTCTGATTATCACAGTGCAAATTCCCTAATGTGCCGGTGCTGCAGACATACATTACCAAGCTGTCTTCTTAACTGCAAAGACACGATCTGGCGTACCGGAAGCGATGGCTGGTTGCTTCGACGTCCCGTCGTGGTGATGATAATGTCGCGAGTATAGCCCGAAACAAATTGTCCTGGTCTGGTTGTTCCAGACTAAAGACTTCCTATCAATACAAATGCGCCTCTGAGGGAGACGAAAAGGCTCGCCACACAATCACTGATGGTACAGTGATTGATTTTAACAAGGGAAGTCATACAGTAACTCCGATACAGTCAACTTTAGCCAAAACTGCTCAAGACAGACAACATAGCCCGCTTGTACACAGAACGCTCAATTACCAACTGTACTCAGAAAGATACGTTGAAATCGAAACTCCAGCAACTTCGTCAAACAGTTACAATCAAATAAAAGTATATTAGACAGCCAACGGAAGACAGGCTGTCCAGAGCAGCGAGAGCTCAGTCTTGTAACCTACTCCGACCGAAAGGCGAGAGCCGACTCCTACAAGAGCACCCGTACAAACCGAACACAGAACATTCCCGCCCCCACGACAGTGGCCGTGGTTAAACGTTCCAATCAGCAACACGTAAACCGGCGGAAAATTCCACTCTATTGCCGAAGCACTACCGTTCCACCAATGGAGATTCTTGGCGCCAATTTCTGCACTGATTTTGCTATGTCATGGAGCTATGCCCTGAGCAAGCCAATCACAGTTATGATTTTGCAGAAAACGCGGGAACTGCCTGGGAACACAAGTCATTCCCATGCGTTGCTGATAGCCCGCCATAAAGTGTTTTCGATAAGTTTCTGCGAAGTAACGGAATCTCTAGCCCAGCCGCTCCTTCAGGCCCCTGCGGGCGTGTCTTTTGACAATGTCGGCGTCTGGAAAGCATTCACTCGACTCCCTCACACCCGTCGGCTTAACCCTTTCAAGATCAGCAGAGCCCGCCTGTCACTGGACCACCCGGGTGACGAGAGATGCTGCGTGGGAAGTCCGCATGTGAAGGAATAGCTACTTTTCACTGCATGCAATTAGAGAGGAAAATCGAATTACTCAGAGTAAGATAGATATATGAGAGGGGGCTTCTGCCACCTCTCAATGTATATACAGCACTTCATGACATCCATTCTTACAAATGTACTGTTTCTGATGGACACACGTCCAGATCTTCCGCTCTCAAAAATGCGCCATCTCACTTCCCCACATCCACCACTGCTGGCAGCTCACCTCCAACTGCACAATGCTACGTGCTGTTAACAGCCAACTGCCCAACATTACAATGGCGACTATTGCGACAATGCCGACCAGCTTCAGACTGCACACAGCACAGTCAGTGATTTTGATATAGAGCGCTACGTGGCGTTACCAATAACAAAAACCTAAACAGCCTACTTACATAGTCCCCATGCTCCCGACAAAAAATTTTATAAATTGTCTTGGGCACTGGCCAATACATATTTGTTAACATTTTTTTACAGTTACAATAACAAAGAAATTAAATGCACACACTTATTGATACAATGTTGGTCAAAAGATAAAATTTTCTCACAGTCCATAAAGACAGTACTGATCATTCATCACAGTAAAATTGCAGTGTTTTTTTTCTCAAAGTCTGAACAGTTAAAGAAAATGCACACAGAAGTAATGGATTTCCACGCAGTCTTGAAGAAGTAGTGTTGTCCTTCCAACGGAGAGATAATGCTGACTCTTGACATGCAGACAGGTAATGGTCCACAATAGAGCAAACCCACAGCAGAGTCAGTCGAAGTTTTGAAGAATATTGGTAGGTAGGTCATCGCAGAACAGACCCACTGTGGTCCTGGTAGAGATTACGGTATTGCTGGGCCACCAGAGGTGCAGACCCACTGCAGTCCTTGTCGAAATAATGGTATTGGTGGGCCATCAAAGGTGCAGACCCACTGCAGTCCTTGTAGAGATAGCCAGCAGCCATCTGTTGCGACTGTGCAAGTGCACAATCACCATTGAAGAGTCTTGTGGACAATATAGCAAGTCAATGAACCACCACTTGTGCACTCACAAAATTTTTTTTTTGAAATGTCCTTAGAACCAGCAATGCTGTTAACCAGTCCCTTGCTGAATTATCAACACACGTCCAAACACTAACAGTCCTCTTTTTTTTCACATATTGTGCATATACTATGACCAACAGAAACTTGTGCGGTGAAATGAATGCTTACAAGTTACTTAATTTGAACTGGTGTCAATTACAATTTTACAAACATGATCATACAATAACAAAGCTACAAAAAAATCATTAAAGAACATAACAATACAGATAACATTTGTAGTAATATGGGCTTTACAAAAGAATCGAAATAACATATACATCAGTGTTACAGGAATTATGACATAAGTACATATATAAAATAATGAGAATAGTTTTCGAAATATTAATTTCACACATGAGCATTAAAACAGAACAGAATAAATAATGTCTAAACATCTTTACAAAGAAAATAACATATTATCAGAAAAATTCTACAACGTAAATCTTATTAGCTAAACACATAAAGACAGGAAGAACACAAATACACAAGGGTACACAAACACATAGGGGGATAACACAATGGTAACGGCAGGGTTCGTTTTCAGTGTAACATTTAGTACTGCAGTATTTTGTAAACAAAACCTTTTTTGTTCTTGGAGATCTCCTTTCGTTCATCATTATTCGCAAAAAGTCCTATATATACCTCCTTTCTGTATTCTATTCATATTTCTTTCAAAATAATTATTTTTCATTGTACAATACTAATTTTGGTCCAAATCTTTTTCATATAACTTCTCAATGCATTCTTTCCCTATTCTGCATAGTCAGTTTCTTATATAGGCTACCCCCTCTTAAGCTAACTTAAATCTACTGAGCTCAGATATATATACTAACGGACAATTAACACAAACAGCAATGACAAAAAAGTGCAAATTGGCAAAGCAAGCAGCAGCAAATATAAATTAGCAAAATACAACATTACAACTAATATGAGGCAATGTGCAGCAACAAGGAAAATAAATCAGTAGTAAAACTGGCTTAACAGAGTAATACAAAGTGAAATTCAGTAGCACTATGCCTGGCACACAGCAGCAGCAAATGCAATAACTTATACCTAAACATGACAAAGCTCAAGCAGAAAAAATAGTACATTAAAGACAACAATGCAGATAAGGGAAATGTATATTCATATTTTAATGTCTATGTATTTAAAGTGGTGCACCACAAAAACTTATTCTATAAAAAATTACTGAGTAGTTGAAAAGAAAATTATGTATGCAGTTACTGTTATTAATCTCTTCTTATTGTTCTTTCCATTCCAAGTGCTCCTTTTTCGAAGAATGTGGATCATAATATTATTATTTAATAGATCTGTTGACAGAAAGTTTTCACATTAGCAAATGCATTTAATTTTATTTCATTAAACCAATGCTTTAACACAGCTAGAAACCAGATATCAAATGAAATAAGCAACTATCTAAAGTGAAGCATAAAAATATCATTCAATAGTCATGCGGCATTTCATAAGTTAGTAGAAATTCTCTCAACTCTTGTAGAAAGACACTTGTCATAATCAGGTGTGCAGATGTAAGAATATTTCCCATCAGTTCATAAGCATTTTAGTAAGTACCACAAAGCACGTGCTACACAGTGTAATCATATGTTTCCAAGTTCGAGCGTGTCGTATTTGTGATGCTTTCTACAAAGAAATATCAATAACAAGGATAATGGCCTCTTATTTTTTTCTCCACCTGTGCATCTGAAAGGCACACACTAATGGCTTTTTTCGGGGTGACTGTCGCGCAGCTGGGTGCCCACGAGGCATTATGTGAAGGTGGTCACTTAACTTTCTTACCGAAATATTTACGACAGCAGTGACGGTCTCATATAAAAATTTCCCAGGTCGAGAATTTGCCTTACAAATGTATCGAGACAAAATCCTATCAATATAACAGAGTCCAAAAAATTTTTGGCGGCATTGTGATACATTCACGCATGTACACACATTTCATTACTCTTAAAGTACGATTCTCAGCTTATTGATCATAAACATAATGAGATTTTCACTCTGCAGCAGAGTGTGCGCTGATATGAAACTTCCTGGCAGATTAAAACTGTGTGCCCGACCGAGACTCGAACTCGGGACCTTTGAATTTCGCGGGCAAGTGCTCTACCATCTGAGCTACCGAAGCACAACTCACGCCCGGTCCTCACAGCTTTACTTCTGCCAGTATCTCGTCTCCTACCTTCCAAACTTTACAGAAGCTCTCCTGCGAACCTTGCAGAACTGGCACTCCTGAAAGAAAGGATACTGTGGAGACATGGCTTAGCCACAACCTGGGGGATTTCTCCCTGAATTACCACTGCACGGTGGACCTTTGCATCTGAAGTTATTCTGTCTCCCGTGATAATAATAGTTCTGGTTGCCATATTGTCTGTTTCTATGGTTGTCTCTGTCATATTCATTACTACGGAAATGCGATCTTTCTCTGTAACTATTACTCTGCCAGTGGTTGTCATATGGGTGGTGTCTGTTTTGTTCACGATCTGCGTTGTAAGAATAGCCTTGTCATGTCCAGTTATTATTTCTTTCATCGCGGAATTATGACGGACGCGACCTGTAATTGTTGTGTTCCTGTTTTCGCGTTCCGCGATTGTCAGTGTCAATTTCTAATTGTTGTAAGAGTCCCTGAAAAGCTTCAGTGTTGTCTTTGCAACGTCCTGCCAAAATAATATGTCGTAAATGTCCAGGTAGTTTGATTAAGCAAATGCAGATGAGTTCTGAGGGGCTGTATGGGTTTGACAGGTACTGATTCTTGTGCAACATGTCTTCAAAATATTTCACAAGACTGGAAAATTCAGATTGTTCGAAATGTTTCATCATTTCATGTTTTACTCGGTCTTGTGTAGCTTGAGACCAATATGCTGAGAGGAAGGAATGATAAAATTCTCCTTCACTGTGGCAGTCGTGAATGACCTATCGCATTCTTTCAGCTGGTTCATTCTCTAAATAGCCACACATAAATTCTAATCTGTGCTCTAATGACCAATTGGGGGGGGGGGGAACAATGAGAGAATTGTTGAAGCCACACTTGTGGATGAATGTCGTTGCCAGAATTCTTAAATGTTTTGAATTTGCGTGTAGTAGTGAACAGCTTATAGTCAAAATCATCGTGTCAGCCAGTCGCATGTCGGTCACGTCGTTTCGGCGGTTCCATTTCAAATTTCCTAATTTCCGAAATGTGCTGTGTTATTATTTAGTGGCTGTTCCGTATTTCTATGTCCCTCTTCCCGTATTGGAGTGCGAATGTCCTCTAAAATATATAATTCTTGTATTACCTGTGTCAACTGATCTTGTACTTCCCGGATTTCTCTTTGGTGTTGCTTATTAATTTGATTCTGATTTTGTTTGCACTTCCTAATTTGTTCGCACTCTTTTGTGTCATTAAAGACTGCCGGTTTTGTGTCGTTCAGATTATCATCTACCTTTGTAGATAAATTATTTAGCTGATACGAAAGTTCAACTACTTTCTCTGATAATGAACTAATTTCCTCCATGTGTCTTTCTGAACCAATTTTCAGAGTATTTACTGTGTCATTTAAGTTTTCCTGAGTTTTTGCAAGTTGCGTAATCGAATTGGTAGATGCAACTGAGTCAATTTTAGCTGGGAAGGTCTCGTGATTTTCATTAACACTAGTTTGCAGTTCCTTTATGGCTGCTTCGTGATTCTGTAATACATTTTCATGACGCAAAAAAATAGGTTGGAAATGCTCACAAATTTGTGTTTTTACGTCATTACAGACTTTTTGACATTTCGCTTCGATTTTATGTAACTCAGTAGTTAAATCTTCACGTGTTTGTTCAAACGTGGTGTCTAACTTCCGAAGATTTTGTTCCATTGTGTCTAACTTTTGAAGCTTTTGCTGTGTTTGTATCTGATTTTGTCCATTGTGTCTAACTTTTGAAGCTTTTGCTATGTTTGTATCTGATTTTGTTCCATTGTGTCTAACTTTTGAAGATTTTGTTCCATTGTGTCTAACTTTTGAAGCTTCTGCTGTGTTTGTCTCTGATTTTGTTCCATTGTGTCTAACTTTTGAAGCTTTTGCTGTGTTTGTATCTGATTTTTTCCATTGTGTCTAAGTTTTGAAGATTTTGTTCCATTGTGTCTAACTGTTGCTGTGTTTGTCTCTGATTTTGTTTCATTTGCTGCATTAATTGCAATAATAATGTATTAGTGTCTGGAATCTGTTCTTGTATGCTTTTCGGCAGTTCATTTGCACCGGCAACATTCACATTTTGACGAGCAGAAAATGTGTCTTGACTTATTTGAGAAAACGGTGAGGACCCAAAACCCGAGTCTACAGTACTTGCAATATTGTGTTCAGTCATTTCGGATTCCTGAGGCGAGCTGTTGCCGACCGATCGATCCATAATGCTTCCCTGTTCACTACTTGTTTCACTGTCTACATCGTTATTTGCCGCCCGCTCAATTTCCCTATGCACAATTACCAAATTACTAGTTAGAACATTAGTTAATTCATTACACGGTGGCGCTAACACACTGCTTTCGTCTTCACTGTCATTTCTCAGTTTACTTTGGAGCCTAGTATTACGTTTTTCACACGCCATTATTGTCACGATATTTCACACGACAACACAGAAAAGCACAATTTGAAGAGCAAAATAAGAAAACACATTAATATAGCACTGAAAATAATATCTAGTTAATTACAAGCGCAGCTGCGAAATAGTTGGTGCAAATCTACATGCATGCCACAAGTGTTTTACTGTACAACAATGAAAAACTACAACTACAAAGGAAATTCTCTCTATAATTATGTGCTAGCAATAAACAATAGCTACACTAATTACACAAACTACAAGAAAAAATTAGAAGATTCCAGTGAGGTATCCTGGCAGGGTCGCCATATGAAACGTCCCCTTAGAAAAATTATACAAGACTGTGCTTAAACTGACATACAATATTTTTGGTGCAACGCAATCACAAATCACTTACCTCACAAAAATCTTCGTTACTCGACTGCTGCAATACAGCGAGCGCCACTACTGCCAGCTAAATCAAAGATTCAAACTACTGAAGGCACTAACTACTGATAGGCATAGTTAGCAAATGAAAGATTTTGATAGAGAACAAAAAATGTATTTACCTCAATAGTGTTCAAAAATGATAATATATATACAGCAGTTCATGACATCCATTCTTACAAATGTACTGTTTCTGATGGACACACGTCCAGATCACCCGCTCTCAAAAATGCGCCATCTCACTTCGCCACATCCACCACTGCTGGCGGCTCACCTTCAACTGCGCAACGCTACGCGCTGTTAATAGCCAACTGCCCAACATTACAATAGCGACTATTGCAACAATGCCGACCAGCCTCAGACTGCACACAGCACAGTCAGTGATTTTGATATAGAGCGCTACGTGGCGTTACCAATAAAAAAACCTAAACAGCCTACTTACAAGGTTGATTACACAGGGCCACAACGTAGAGCAGCTTACGTCCAAAAATATATCAGTTTTAATTCTCAGTCAATTTTGTACCAGAAATTTTTATATACGGAAGGTTACAATTGTACATGTTGACTCGATGAATATTTGCCTAACAGAACCCAGTACATTATACTTGACTGCGAATCTTCTATCGAAACGAAAGTACGCAAGCATAATAGAAATCATATTCTCAAAATAAACAACTGATTTATGAGATAGGATTTGTTTGTCCGCTGACGGTTTAGTTGTGTGTAGGAAAGTATCATCATCGGATGACCGTAAGGCAATGTATATAGACTTCGTGTAATGCAGCTTTCGTAAAATGTGGACGATTGTAATATAACACGCACAACGTGATAGTATCCGATTACAAGAGTAGTGGCGACCACCTTGAGCACGTCAGATCGTATTAGTTTTTAGGGATAGACCTAAGTAGCTATATCAACTGCAACCATTACGTAAAACGTATGTTGAGGAAAACGAATGGGAAACTTACATTTGCTGGAAGAGGTCTGAAAACACGCAATGCATTTGTAAAGAAAATTGCATACAAAGTGATTGCGCGAGCAACTCTATTCTGTCAGTATTCTGAGTCCTCATCAAGGAGACATAAGAACAGGCATGGAACGAATTGAGAGGAGGGCTGTTAGTGTCGTAACAGGTCGGTATAGCCCAAACACAACTGTAAACGAAATTCTCGGGGAACTTATATTAGGTGAACTATTTGTTAACCTGCTTTCCCTTGTTTGCAAGATGTCGTGAATGAAGCCAGCCTTGTGGTGCACTAGTGTTTTTTCCTGAATCCGTGCTGATTCTTCTACAGAAATTTGTTTTCATCCAGGAGCGTCGTAATGTTTGAGCTTCGAATGCGCTATGCCATTGGATCCTACAACAGACGGGCGTCGGCGATGTTGGTATGTAATATCACGAATCCCTACTTGCAAACAGCGCGACTTGCACTCTTTTCCAACCACGTGGGACTCTTCGCCGCACGAGTTATTTTCGCTGAATATGAAGTAGGTGAGCCGTAGTTGTGTCCGGCTCTTCGAAAAGCGCGCCAGGCTGAGTGCTTTCGCTTCGCTTCTAGTGTTTGCGATGGCGCTTTCGATTTGGCGCGCTGTTTGGATCGCTACCGCCCTCTGGCGGGAGGTGGAGCAAGTGTACGGTCGCGTGACGATCGAGGAGTACGTACTGGGCGGTGACCGAGAGAGGTGGTGGCGCGAGCGGGGCCCTGCTGTTGGGGGTCGTCAACTGCTCGCCACGTGCTTTGGCCGACCTCTTGGCTGTCAGGGGCTAAGTCTGCCTTACCCCCATGTACGTGGCTTATGCGATTAGAAGCCGTGATGTATATCAGCGCGTGGGAGCGTATGTCTTCTTATCGGCCGTTCAAACCACTGCCAGCAGTTGGCTCTGACGAGCATTTGGAAGTGCGACGTGTTCCCGGCGCTGTGGTGGAGTGTGAGAAGTTGAGTACTCTTTTTATGTAACAGATATATATATATATATATATATATATATATATATATATATATATATATATATATATATATATATGAGTCACCTAACATTACCGCTAGATATATTTCGTGAACCACATTAAATACTAACGAATCGATTCCACAGACCGAACGCGAGGAGAGCGGCTAGTGTAATTGGTTAATACAAACCATACAAAAATGCACGGTAGTATGTTTTTTAACACAAACCTACGTCTTTTTAAATGGAACCCCGTTAGTTTTGTTAGCACATCTGAACATATAAACAAATACGTAATCAGTGCCGTTTGTTGCATTGTAAAATGTTAATTACATCCGGAGATATTGTAACCTTAAGTTGACCCTTGAGCACCACTCCTCCGCTGTTCGATCGTGTGTATCGGAGAGCACCGAATTACCTAGGGATCCAAAGGGAACGGTGATGGACCTTAGGTACAGAAGAGACTGGAACAGCACATTACGTCCACATGCTAACACCTTTTTATTGGTCCTTTTCACTGACGCACATGTAGATTACCATGAGGGGTGAGGTACATGTACACACGTGGTTTCCGTTTTCAATTACGGAGTGGAATAGAGTGTGTCCCGACATGTCAGACCAATAGATGTTCAATGTGGTGGCCATCATTTGCTGCACACAATTGCAATCTCTGGCGTAATGAATGTCGTACACGCCGCAGTACATCTGGTGTAATGTCGCCGCAGGCTGCCACAATACGTTGTTTCATATCCTCTGGGGTTGTAGGCACATCACGGTACACATTCTCCTTTAACGTACCCCACAGAAAGAAGTCCAGAGGTGTAAGATAAGGAGAACGGGCTGGCCAATTTATGCGTCCTCCACGTCCTATGAAACGCCCGTCGAACATCCTGTCAAAGGTCAGCCTAGTGTTAATTGCGGATTGTGCAGGTGCACCATCATACTGATACAACATACGTCGACGCGTTTCCAGTGGGACATTTTCGAGCAACGTTGGCAGATCATTCTGTAGAAATGCGATGTATGTTGCAGCTGTTTGGGCCCCTGCAATGAAGTGAGGACCAATAAGGTGGTCGCCAATGATTCCGCACCATACATTTACAGTCCACGGTCGCTGTCGCTCTACCTAGCCAGCGAGGATTTTCCACGGACCAGTAATGCATGTTCCGTAGATTCACTGCCCCGTGGTTTGTGAAACCCGCTTCATCGGTAAACAGGTAGAACTGCAACGCATTCTCTGTTAATGCCCATCGACAGAATTGCACTCGATGATTAAAGTCATCACCATGTAATTGCTGATGTAGCGACGCATGAAACGGGTGAAAGCGGTGACGATGCAGTATGCGCATGACACTACTTTGACTCAGTCCACCGGCTCTCGCAATGTCCCGTGTACTCATGTGTGGGTTCATGGCAACAGCAGCTAACACACCAACTGCACCCGCTTCTCCCGTGACGGGCCTGTTACG
Organism: Schistocerca cancellata; assembly: GCF_023864275.1. Lineage (NCBI taxonomy): Eukaryota > Metazoa > Arthropoda > Insecta > Orthoptera > Acrididae > Schistocerca > Schistocerca cancellata. The sequence goes on from NC_064630.1 coordinate 121,721,602, forward strand.
GAGCCGTTTGCGTGCTACGACCATACCTGTTGCATACAGTTGGCGGTAGATGTTTTGCAATGTGCTGCACGTTGGATGCTCTCTGTCCGGGTACCGTTCTGCATACACCCTGCAGGCTTCAGCTGCATTTCGTCGACATATCGCCATAGATGAGTATCATCTCCGCCTTTTCAGAGTTCGAATACACCATGGTCACAGTTCCTACAACACTACACTATCACAGACGTCTGATAACACATTGTACTACAGTTAGTCTGCGTGCGGAGACGAATGCAGAATAACAATAGCAGCAAGCGCTACATGCGGACACTGCGACAGCTAGACCAAACCACAACAGTGCACTACAGCCACACTCGTAAACACGGTCGTCATCGTAAACATGTCCCTACAGATGCTGCTCGCCGACCGTGGCCCGTGTTTGTTACAACACGCAACTGAACGTCGGAGTTTTCAAGCGTCAACTTAAGGTTACAATATCTCCGGATGTAATTAACATTTTACAATGCAACAAACGGCTCTGATTACGTATTTGTTTATATGTTCAGATGTGCTAACAAAACTAACGTGGTTCCATTAAAAAAAAACGTAGGTTTGTGTTAAAAAACATACTTCCGTGCATTTTTGTATGGTTTGTACTAAACAATTACACTAGCCCCTCTCCTCACGTTCGGTCTGTGGAATCGGTTCGTCAGTATTTGATTTGGTTTACGAAATATATCCAGCGGTAACGTTAGGTGACTCACCCTGTATATATATGTGTGTGTTTGTGTATAAGAGATGGTTTTAAAGTTCTAGTGAGGTGTATGAGTTTCTTCACCAGTGGTTTTGTTGGGGTCGTCCCACCACAGTTTCCGTTTGTCTGTCCGCGGGAATGTGGTAATTGCTTCTTGGTCAGGCCGTTTTCATTCACACCTCGATTGGGTGATTTAGGGTCGCTGTCGCGGGTCGCTGTGGTTCGGAGTCTGTGCAGGCACCGCCCTTGCTGCATCTTCTGGTTTTGTGTAACTCGGGGAGGTGGCCGCTTGTAATGGAAATTTTGGGACTAATCTGCTATGGCCCTGTAGAAAATGGCTCTGAGTAATATGCGACTTAACTTATGACGTCATCAGTCGCCTGGAACTTAGAACTAATTAAAGCTACCTAACCTAAGGACATCACACACATCCATGTCCGAGGCAGGATTCGAACCTGCGACCGTAGCGGTCGCTCGGTTCCAGACTGTAGGCCTAGAACCGCTCGGCCACTCCGGCCGGCAGGCCCTTTCGACCACCAGTAGCTATTCGGCCTATTGTGATTTGGGACCCTTTACACATGTCACTCACTCACCGAGCCAAGGAAATTTTTTTTGGGGAACTGCCTTTAATGTGAAGGTTTGTGTGCTGGCTTATTCACATTTATCTTGTAACAAATATAAGTTATGTAACTGGCGAGAGACAACTATTTTGCTTAGTACAAGCTAGCTACTTAAAGTTTTTTTGGAATTGTTCCCTTATTGATAAAACAAGTTTAAAACCTTATTGATAACGTCAAACGTTGCAATATCCTTTACATAGAGCTATTTTTTAAAAGAGTTTTTTTGATGTCGAGTTAAAATGACATAACTGGCAAGTTGTTAATGTCATACGTGGTAATCTCCTGTCCATAACGAAAATTGTCAAGCTACTTGAAATTGTTGTGAAATTACTTTTTTAAAGAAATGTCAGACTTAAAAATTTAAATAAAAGGGTATCTTTAGCAGTGTGTGTTATTTCACCAGCACCTCCTGGCCCCTAGTTCCACGATAACGTTTTGGAATGACATGTGTACTTGAGTTGTTGTTTGTGAACCGCCCTAATTGACGGTTCATTAGGAACGGAACTAACTGCGCACTATAATCAAGGTAAATTCCATAAGTGGACTTCCGTCATGGCCTCTAGTCTTCTTCGCTTTAAGCAGTCGTAATTTTTTATGGGCAACTGGAGGCATAACACGAATATCACTCATTTATGGGTCTAAGCAGAACTCCATCGTTGGTTCTCACGCGGACTTTAATAAGTAGCTTTCTGTCTGTCTGCTGCTTTCAGTTTCAACACGAAACGAATCCACTTCATTCAGGTTGTTTAACAACAATGTACAAAGAGCAGCCCCTTAGCGTGTCGATTCTGGCGAGGTCGCAGGAAGCGGCCGACCTAAATTTGCCGGCGTTCACGTGCGCCGTGTCCGAGGCCGGCCTTTGTGCCGGCAGGGCCGAGGCGGGCAGCCCGCACGTCCGGTGGAAGTGTCACTCGGCCCTCTGGCTGTCGCACGTGGCGCCCCCTCCGGCACTTTACCACTTGTCGCCGTAATCAGTTCAGTGGCCGCGGGGGTCGACCCTCCGCTCCCTGCCGACCGTACGCGCACGTAACGCTGCCGAAGGACTGCGCAGAGCGGTAGCGCTTGCCTCGTGCCACAGCTTAAAGTGCAGTAGCTGCTGGAATACGAGCTGATGCACAGATTGGTTACAATAAAGTTTTCCTACTTCAGACAGCGTAGACGGAAAGCTACGAAGACGTGCTGAAAAACAATGCCTCCGAAATTTTTTTGTCAAAACTCTTCATGCTTTTTAAATAAAGCTACGACGCGGTCGCTAATAGGTTCGTAGACTACCGATTTCGGTCAGCAATGACCGTCTTCAGATGTGCAGCAGAGCACAACTAGTGGATGTCTACAGCTTAAAACAGTAAAATAGGCCATTACGAATGGAAAAACGTAGAAACCGACCTCGGGGAAGGTCAGTTTGGATTCCGGAGAAATGTTGGAACACGTGAGGCAATGCTGACCGTACGACATATCTTAAAAAAATAGAACAGGGAAAGGTAAACCTAAGTTTCTAGCATTTGTAGACTTAGAGAAAGCTTTTGACAATGTCGGCTGGAATACACTCTTTCAAATTCTGAAGGTGGCAGGGATAAAATACAGGGAGCGAAAGGCTGTTTACAATTTGTACAGAAACCAGATGGCAGTTATAAGAGTCGAGGGACATGAAAGGGTAGCAGGTGTTGGGAAGGGAGTGAGACAGGGTTGTAGCCTCTCCCCGATGTTATTCAATCTGTATATTGAGCAAGCAGTAAAGGAAACAAAAGAAAAATTCGGAGTAGGTATTAAAATCCATGGAGAAAACTTTAAAGTTCGCCGATGACGTAATTCTGTCAGAGACAGGGAAGGACCTGGAAGAGCAGCTGAACGGAATGGACAGTGTCTTGAAAGGAGGATATAAGATGAACATCAACAAAAGCAAAACGAGGATTTTGGAATGTAGTCAAATTAAATCAGGTGATGCTGAGGGGATTAGGTTAGGAAATGAGACACTTAAAGTAGTAAAGGAGTTTTGCTATTTGGGGAGCAAAATAACTGATGATGGTCGAAGTAGAGAGGATATAAAATGTAGACTGGCAATGGCAAGGAAAGCGTTTCTGAAGAAGAGAAATTTGTTAACATCGAGTATAGATTTAAGTGTCAGGAAATCGTTTCTGAAAGTATTTGTATGGAGTGTAGCCATGTATGGAAGTGAAACATGGACGATAAATAGTTTAGACAAGAAGAGAATAGAAATTTTCGAAATGTGGTGCTACAGAAGAATGTTGAAGATGGGATGGGTAGATCACATAACTAATGAGGAGCTATTGAATAGAATTGAAGAGAAGAGAAATTTGTGGCACAACTTGACTAGGAGAAGGGATCGGTTGGTGGGGCATATTCTGTTGCATCAAGGGATCACCAATTTGGTATTGGAGGGCAGCGTTGAGGGAAAAAACTGTAGAAGGAAACCAAGAGATGAATACACTAAGCAGATTCAGAAGGATGTAGGCTGCAGTAGGTACTGGGAGATGAAGAAGCTTCTACGGGATAGAGTAGCATGGAGAGCTGCATCAAACCAGTCTCAGGACTGAAGACCACAACAACAACAACAACAGGCCATGAAGAAAAGCATTACCGATAAAAACGTGAAAATTATGCGCTTTAAATATGACGAGGCATACCTGTTTTATAAAAACATGTCCTAATATACTGGAGCCATAGTGACATCGTCAAATGCTAAACACAAAATCAGCGCCAGCATCGTCACACTTACATGAATTATAGTATATAGCAGAGTCATCTTGTTAACAGTGATACTGTTCAAAACAAACTGCCGTGTAGTAGCCTCAAAATGTTTGTATGAATATATGAAGATGGTGGTCGGCCACGTCGTAGCTTGTGGAACGTGCAGCTCTTGAAGAATGAAATTACAATGAAATCCAGACCATTAGCTGCTGCTTCGCAAGCTTGCCAGATGTCGCTCCTGCAGGCGTACCAATATTCTTTAATGATATAATTATACGACATAAAATAAAAAGAAGAATGCAATCTACAAAGTCCGTAGTAGGCTTACCAAGGGTAAGAGTCATTGCACTAATAAAATACAAGAAATTAAGACAGTAAAGAAAAGTTAGATTGTTGGTTGATTTGCGAAAGAGACCAAACAGAGAGGTCATAGGTCCATCGTGTTAGGGAAGGATGAAGAAGGAAGTCGGCTGTGACCTTTCAAAGGAACCATCCCGGCATTTGCCTGAATAGATTTAGGGAGATCACGGGAAATCTAAATCAGCATAGCCGGACGCGGGCTTGAACCGTCGTCCACTCGAATGCGTGCCCCATGTGCTAACCACTTCGCCGCCTCACATAACTAATGAGGAGGTACTGAACAGAATTGGGGAGGAGAGAAGTTTGTGGCACAACTTGGCAAGAAGAAGGGATCGGTTGGTAGGACATGTTAAGAGGGATCACGAATTTAGTACTGGAGGGCAGCGTGGAGGGTCAAAATCGTAGAGGGAGACGAAGAGATGAATACACAAACAGTTTTAGAAGGATGTAGGTTGCAGTAGATACTGTGAGCTGAAGAATCATGCGCAGGATGGAGTAGCATGGAGAGCTGCATCAAACCAGTCTCTGGACTCAAGACTACAACAACAACATGCTAACCTGAGGAAGTACTTTACAAGGACAGAACCAAGACTTTCTCCGACCTGGTGGCGACTTCATCTTGACAATGCGCGGCCTCACGTCCCGAATCAAGTCATGCAGTTTCTGGCTCAGTTCAACATTATCTGTGTACCGCATATGGTTAACATATACAATCTTGCAGCCTGTGATTTTATTTATTCCATCCACCAAAGGCAAAACCTCGAGGCATTCGGTTTGCGTATTCTGACGCAGTGTCCAAGAAAAGTGAGGCGATTCTCGAGGACCTGACGAAGAATGGCCATGTACTCGAGAACGGCAGAGACTCTACAGAAAGTGGATTCAAGTACGAGAGGAGTACTTTGAAAAACATCTGTACACATTGAAATGCAGTAATAAAGATTTTTAAAAAATCAGTCTCTGTCTTTCTTGATCTCCCCATGTATTTATTTCTCAACAGTCACCGTCGCGACGAACACCTTTTTTCCAAATGAGAGACCAGTTTGTTGATACCGTCACTGTCGAATGATTAATTTTGTTGACAAAGCCACAACCTACCCTCTGCTTGCACTGCTTCATCACTGTAAAAGTGAAGTCCCCGAAGGTGTTCTTTAAGGTCTGAAAACAAAGAAAAATCGGTTGGGGCCAAATCGGGACAGTACGGAGAATGATCAATGACAGGGAACCCAGGATTGTTGCAGATGTCGCGGTGCTCGTATATGGTCTGGCATTTTCATGCTGGAGGGGAGGGTGCTGCATGTGTGGCGGAACTCTTCGAATTCGAAACTCGATTACTGCACGTTGTTTTTCTTGCACTGATATAGTTAGGCAACACTCCGTCATGTTGCGTGCTACTATTACAAGTCCTCTAGCGGTAGAGGGCTACAAATATACAGACACGAAAAATACATAAGTAGGATGTTAACAGCGTTTGTTCTATTTAAAAAGCTTTCAGCACGTCTTCGTATTTACAGTATGGTTCCCCAGCTTTGTAGCAATGTTGTTCAAACTGCGTGCTGCAGGATTTGTGTTGTTAGAAGTGTTACGCCGGTAGGCGGTACTGGTACGACGACGTAGGGTTGAAACACATCAGTGTGCATTACAGTTTCAGACAGTCAACATGCATCACCAGGGCTTTACCCGTAAAGCTGTTTTACCAAAATACAACAACTATAATACCGCTGCTCTTCGACGTATGAAAGGAATAGGGAGAGGTCCTCTTTCCGCACCGGGGCCGAAAAACGTGATTCGGACATTGGAATTAACTGGCGGTTTGGGAACTGCTCGTGGCAGAGGCCGACGGCTAGTTGCATCACAAGTTATTGAAGAAGTTATTGTTGCCATTACTGAAAATTCCGGGCGCAATGTGCGATCTTCAAGCAGTGCACGAACTCTGTCACAACAGCTGAACATTCCATGGCCCACCGTCCGAAATGTGCTGCGGACAGTTGCGAAATGATGTCTCTAGTGCTGTTATAGGTTGTCGTGTATCTAGATGGTTGTCAGATTGAGCGAAGCCGGCCGATGTGGCCCAGCGGTTCTAGGCGCTTCAGTCTGGAACCGCGCGACCGCTACAGTCGCAGGTTCGAATCCTGCCTCGGGCATAGATGTGTGTGATGTCCTTAGGTTAGTTAGGTTTAAGTAGCTCTGAGTTCTAGGGAACTGATGACCTCAGATGTTAAGTCCCATAGTGCTCAGAGCCATTTGAACCAGTTCGCGGTATTTGTTGCTCTGGCAACCTGGTCTTCATCCGACAAGACGCAGTTAAGGTCGCCTCCTATGATGGTTTGCTCACGGTGCCTCTGAAGCAGTTTGTAAAATTCTGTACCTGAGGGTGCATAATTCTTATCCGTGCCCTTGTTGTCTACCGTGGTCGTCATCTCCTGTCGACTGGGAAAGGAGGTCAATGTGCGACTTGTAGGTCCGATTTCATTAAAATCGTGATCTCACATTTAGTTTCCGCGTTTATAAAAAATGGTTCAAATGGCTCTGAGCACTATGGGATTTAACTTCTGAGGTCATCAGTCCTCTAGAACTTAGAACTACTTAAACCTAACTAACCTAAGGACATCACAAACATCCATGCCCGAGGCAGGATTCGAACCTGCGACCGTAGCGGTTGCGCGGTTCCAGACTGTAGCGCCTAGAACCGCTCGGCCACTCCGGCCGGCCCGGGTTTATATGAAGGTGGCCGCAATACCCCGGTATTTTTTGTATACCATCAGTTGTCACATCGTAGTACACACGATTAAGTCTTTTGGGGCTAATATTCTATTGATATTTACTGCCATTTACACACGCATGTTTCTATCGGAGATTCGAATGGGAGACTAATCCGGCATCTGTTGCCAACGGAGAGAGAATTTTCCAGTTACAGGCCGCATGTCCAGTGGAGACACACTTGTGTCCTTAAAGTAGCGGTTTCCATTGCCATTTGTATTCTCATGCCGTTAATTCTTCCGTCTTTTAGGAACAGCTTTCTATCACAAAAGCAAGAGAGTGCAGAAAACAATATGCGCTCACCTGCCCTCCTTGACAAAGCCGTTGACGGAATGAGGGTGACTCTTCTTGACTATTTGACTGTTTCCTCCCTTTTATGCATTCGACTATCGACAAATTGCAGAATGGTTCTAAGCACTATGGGACTTAATGTCTGAGGTCATCAGTACCCTAGACTTACAACTACTTAAACCTAACTAAACTAAGGACATCACACACATCCATGCCCGAGGCAGGATTCGAAACTGCAACCGTAGCAGCAGCGCAGTTCCGGAATGAAGCGCCTAGAACCGCTCGGCCATAGCGGCCATCTGACAAATTGCAGCATTTCGTTTCCTGATTTGTATCCGAAATTCCTTAAAAATTTCAAAGACCATATTCCCATCAACATTGTCAATTTTTTTACCTACGAATGCTATGACTCTATGTGACTCTTCCTTCAGTCTACCTTCTTAATTAAACTGTAAGTCAGTATTGCCTTGTGTGTTCCTACAATTCTCTAGAATCGTAATTACCTTCACACGGGTCAGCTTCTGTTTCTCGTTACACCCTTCTGTAGAAAATTTGTGTTAGTATTTTTTCTTTTTTCTTTGATACTGAGGTTCTTTTTAAATCGTGAGGTTGTTGCGGTTGTATCAAATACTGCACATACCAGGAAAAACGACTAACAGAATTCTGTCTGCTTCTACTACAATTTATCTCACAAGTCTGCATGCGAACTCCTGTTCTGGATTTTCCTAATTGCAGTACTGTCATACGCCTAATAAGCAAGATTTCACTGGGTTGCTGTACAAATCTGTCTAGGCTGATAGTGGCCTCGTTAATGTGGACCCTCTTGGCAATGGTGAGGTTATATTGGTTTGTCGAGCGCCTGGCATTTTCACGGAATTTTCTGTCGAGTGACTGAAGCAGTCTCACAGCAGAGGAAATCCTGCCAATGGTGCACATGTTGCAGCAAGTTGTTTATCATACGTTACACTGTTAATGTTTCAGCCAGGTATGGCTGTTCCTAGTTCGCTTCCAGAAATAAGGCTCTGCAAATAATATACAAAACTGAAATAAAGTTGGTGTACGGGAGGCCATCGCCACTATTAGCGTGCCAATATACATACATATACATACATATATATATATATATATATATATATATATATATATATATATATATAAGCTTCATCCCATACAAGGATATTTGGTACAGACTGAACACTCTTTGTCTTATGTGGTGAATGTGGCCTGGGATCTGAAGGGTGTAGCTCTCGGCAGTTACTTCGTACTGCTGATTTGCACCGTTGCTGGTGTTAATTCGCTTTACTCCGCGTGTGGTGATAAATCCGGTGTGATTGCTTCTGCCATTTCCACGTACGAGCGCATGAAAAAAATGCATCGTTGCTGGAGCTAAATGACAGACTTGCGGATCGGGTTGTTCCGATGGTTCAAATGGCTCTGAGGACTATGGGACTTAACATCTATGGTCATCAGTCCCCTAGAACTTAGAACTACTTAAACCTAACTAACCTAAGGACAGCACACAACACCCAGCCATTACGAGGCAGAGAAAATCCCTGACCCCGCCGGGAATCGAACCCGGGAACCCGGGCGTGGGAAGCGAGAACGCTACCGCACGACCACGAGATGCGGGCTGTTCCGATGGTGGCAATTGTCATGCTATTACTGGCAACGTCAATGACTCATCGGGCAAAGAACCCTTCAAGGCATTTCTGGCTGATGTGGTTCAAATGGCTCTGAGCACTATGGGACTTAACATCGGAGGTCATCAGTCCCCTAGAACTTAGAACTACTTAAACCTAACTAACCTAAGGACATCACACACATCCATGCCCGAGGCAGGATTCGAACCTGCGACCGTAGCGGTCGCGCGGTTCCAGACTGAAGCGCCTTTAACCGCGTGGCCACACTGGCCGGCACTGATGTGTCTCGGAACGATTCCCAGTGTAAGTTTATACAGTGCCCATTTCTGTACCTTGGAGTTTGAGGATGTCGTCTGGAAGCTAAAAACTTTGGGTCACGTACGCACAAACAAGCACAGGATGCTGTTCTCTGAAGGTAGCCAGCCAGCCAACCAGTGACCCACTCCACCACTAACTTAGTGTACTTTTGTTATTGGTGAGCCCAGAAAGAGGAGATCAGGTATCTACTCCATAATCCCTAAGGTCAGAGCTGTCAGCACTCCTCAACTAAGGGTGTTGGGTTGTATCCAGACCAGGGAACTTGCAGGTCAGTACAAATTAAGACAAGATAGCCATTTGATAATGTGGTGCGCCGCATCATGAGTTTCTCCATGATGGGCGCATTCCTGCACCCTGGAGCTTGAGGATGGTATCTGGGAGCCAATAATTTGGACATCCATAGCCAAAAGCAAGCGCAAGATGTTGTTCTCTGAAGGTGTATACCTTCACCTTGTTCACGGTGTTCGCTTGATTGTAGGAGGTGAAGCACTTCAGCAGTCAGGCAGCTATTTTCAAACAGGCCTGTAGAAATGTATCTATTGTCTGTTGTGAAGGAATTCTGTTGGACTTTTCCTGTTCATGGTGTATTATGGCACCTGCTTAAAAAGCGGTTAATACTGTATGGCCTTTTCTGCTCCTGTATGGTCTGAACCATGTCTCTCTTAAACATCTGCACCACACCTGCTTGACCAACCCTGGGAAGGGTTGGTATGAATTGGACATAATTTGCTCTAAGCCATCAAGTGTACAAAAGCTTGAAAAGATTTGGGACCATAATTGGTGATCCATTCCCTGAGATGTTCTTAATGAGGCCTTCTATTGCAAGCAAACAGGCTGACTTCTTAATTGTGGCTTCAACTGAGGTTGATGACATTTGTACTACAATGGAGGGGGGCAAAGATTCAAATAGGCGTCAATTATTACCATTCTCACAAGCTGTAGAAGTAATCCTTCAAAGTCCATGTGGATGCAGTCTCAGGAATGAAACCCCTGAAGAGATGCTAGCTAAGATGTGGCATGTACCTAGCTGTGCATGGTCACCTTGACTTAATTTATAACATGCCATACTGGCAAGCATGTTCTCTGGCTCTGAATACCTCATGCCCTTGTTGGAGAAACTAATGATGTGGTGCACCACATTATCAAATCACCACCACCACTAAGTTGGTGGTGGAGTGGGAACAGGTTTGTCACTGGCTGCTGCACTGGTCGACACCATATAGACCAAACAGTGCATGTGTAATTTCAAAAACACCGTAAGAGATGGCAGTCAGGCAGCTATTTTCAAACAGGCCTGTAGAAATGTATCGATCACCTCTCCTGCAAATGGAACACTCTACCAAACCGAAACTCACAAAAATTTTTTGTCCCATGGATGTTGTAAAGAGCATCCCTTCCAATTTGCAAGTAACTGTGTTTTGCATGTGACAAGGTTTTACATAGATATATGCAACTGGATGAATAGATCTATTGGTCGTGCAGTCTAGTATAGAATGAAGTTGTTTCAGATAGCTTGGTTCAGTGAGTTCTGTATGGCTTGTAGTTGCCATTCTGTTGCTCTCACTACGCCTTGACAACTCTTTACTTCTTCCTTATCCTCCCTTCCATTTCATCTCTACCTTGCCCCGGATTTTCTCCACCTCATTACCAACTCACTCTCCCTTTCCCTAATTTGGAATCACTGCTGATTACCTTCACCCCCCGTCCACCAAACTCCTTCACCACCTAATGTCCGTTTAGACCTTCAAGATTTACAATACCTTGTCATAAATTTTTAAATCAAATGAAAACCAAAAGAAGTGGTTCAGCTGGCAAAAGCACTTACACAGAGACACATTTAGACAAGAGTATTCAAGCAGTAGTGGAGCTATTGTGTCACATTTCACATCAAGAACTCTGTAGTGCTGCAAACCAACTTGAGGTTAGCTAAGAATCCCCAGTGCCAAGTGAAGGAATGCATAAAAAGCTTACAAGCAGACGCCATTTTCTGACGCAAGTGAAAATAAGACATAAAATACCGTAAGTAAACTCACCCACAATGCTTCATGTAAAGAAATGTTTTTAATATAGAAAGGAAACGAACCTATAAATACGTTTCATTACAGACCCCTGCCGATGTTCTGTATAAATAAAATGAAACATATATAGTGATATAAATAAGCACGTTCTTGCAGTTGCATAGACGGATTTGAGACACCTTTTAACAGTCGTTAAAGCAGATATGGTCATTGTGGATCCATAATGAACTTGCTTCCTAAATAAGTAAATGGGTAACTTAGCTCTAGCGCTTTGTCATCTACATGTACTCGAGCTTTGGCTTACACTCCTCTGTCACAAACCACCAACTTCGTTTTATACTTGCTTATTTTCTTGTACTGCTCTTTCTACCCATATCTTTATCCATGCTGTTTAACATGGCCTTAAGGTATTCTCAACTTTCATCCAAAGCAGTTATGTTATCAGCATATCTCAGCAGTGTATCAAATGGTTCAAATGGCTCTGAGCACTATGGGACTTAACATCTGAGGTCATCAGTCCCCTAGAACTTAGAAATACTTAAACCTAACTAACCTAAGGACATTACACACATCCATGCCCGAGACAGGATTCGAACCTGCGACCGTAGCAGTCGCGCGATTCCGGACTGAAGCGCCTAGAACCGCTCGGCCACCGTGGCCGGTCAGCAGTGTATCACTACGCCTGTCTCTAACAGTTCTCTGATTTTTTAAATGTTTCCTCCGTGCATAGACTGAAAATAATTGGTAATAGTGCACATTGTTGCCGGATTTCTTTCCGAATTTTTGCTTTCTCTTGTGCTGAGCACCAAGCAATAACATGTCTCGTTTTTGTAAAGGTTCCATATCAGGTAGTTTCTTCAGCGTCATATGCAGCTTTACCCTACTTGAAATTATCAAAAGGTTCCTGCATGTTAAAAAAGTATATCTGCTTTTTAAAATTCATTTCTCAACAACTACTTTAAATTAATATCCCTTTTACGGTTCGATGGTTTCTATTGGAGTGTAAGGCATAGTGATGTGACCAGGCAAAACTACTTTTGTCCGGTCACAATTGTTGGCACTTGATTGCTCTGGGAAAAGGCTCATCGTACTTGAACTCATGAAATATTAGTTCACTTTATTACATTAATAAATAAAAGATTTACAACTTCCACACACTTCCTTGTCGCAGGAGTACCGGATAATTTACAACTGCTGTGAACTAGCAAAGCATTACTTGATACACTAATTAACAAACTGTTCTCTCGAAGTACAGTGTTCACTACTAACAGCACTACAAGTTTATCCGAAACATTAACTGTCATTGTCCTACAAGATGATGTTGACTGTCGTCGCTGAGGTCTCGAACTGGGCTGAGCTCTTGCATGCCAATACTACAGGGTGTTCGGAAATTCCCGTTATGAACTTCTAGAGCTTACAGAGGAGAGTGAGTAGATAATATTTTGAATAGGAACCCGCGTACGGAAGCGTCGTCCAAGGACGCTACAGAGCGTTAAAGTTATAGGAGCCGACACCTGTAAATGTATGTATACACACGGTGATTCCGTGATAATGTTACAAACTTTGTACGATTATGGAGAAGGCTAGATGTACGAATTTGAGGTGAGGGCCCCTGTAGTGAAAACGAACGAGTTGAAGGCTCCAAGCGAAAACCGTTCTGATATCTCTGACGGTGGAAAAATTGGAAATTTGTGGTAAGGTCTTATGGGACCAAATTGCTGACGTCATCGGTCGCTAAGCTTACACACTACTTAATCTAATGTAAACTAACTTACGCTAAGGACGACACACACATGAATGCCCGAGGGAGGACTCGAACCTCATACGAGGGAAGCCGCGTGGACCGTGACAAGACGCCTTTAGACGACTCGGCTAGCCCACGCGGCCTCTCTGATAGTGGAATACGTGTACTAGTATTATTGTTGCTAAGATTGTAAGGTAGGCAACTTTCAGCGTTGGTAATATGGACCAAAACAAGCAAAAATGTCGTGCGCCATTTCTCTGGCGCGCTGCGTATCCGGCACTATCGATAGCGACTTGTATTTCTGTTTCCGTCTGGTTCGGCCTGCGCAGGCGCTGAGGCGGCTGCTGCCCTCTGGAGCGTTTTCCGCGGGGGGCCGCGCGCTCTCGGCTCGGCAGTTGGATTCGTACCGAGCTGGCGGTATTTTGGCTTCCGCCCCGGCACGGAGGTGTGGTCTCGTTGTTGGCGGGCCTCGTTGATTTGGCCGTTGGGCAGTGTGGCGAGTTGATGACGTGGTGTAGTGGACAACTGATGCATTCCCACACGAGATCGCTCGAGGTTCTCAGCCTCTGAAAAGGGTGCCACGATACCGCTTGGGTTTCCGCACCCAGGAGTTGTAAGGACTGCAGGGCAGGTTTTCTGTGTGTTTGCTCTGTCCGGTCTGCGTGGCGGGGTTCGTTTCACCTTGCTTCACCTTACTTCAGTTGTTGTTTATATTTTTTCTGCGTGATTCCGTTTTAGCCGGAGTCTGGGTGTCGAGTTTTCTGCTGGTGTGTACCCGGTCGTCGCCCCTGTTTTCCCGCCCAGGGGGCAGCCGTATCTGTTGGTGGGAATTATTTAGCATTGTGTGTTTTACGTGGACCCGGTGTGCTCACGCGCCCTGATTCTGAGTTGAAATTACTGTGGTCTGGCTGTCTCGGTTGCTGTAGTGTGTGTTATTGCTTTTCTGGCTTGCTGAGGACTGCGCGCGCTCCTGTTCCGTTTTGTGATGTGGCAGCAGTCTGATATTTTTATGTGTGCTTGTTAAGTTGCTAGCAATTGCTTTTAGCCTTGTGCTTACTTATTTTATTTAAATTGCTGGGCATTGTCATTTGTCTGTTCTTTTACCTTTATTTGTAGTGTCAATTAAGCCTAAGACGATGTCCAAGGTGCTAGCAATTGATTTCAGCCTAGTTTGTACTTAATCCAATTTAAATTCTTGGGTATTGGCATTTGCCTGTTCTTTTACTCTCATTTACTTGTTGTGCCAGTTAGCCCTAATATGATGTCAGACCTTGGTATCTGTCAACCTTATTTTGGTTACTAGCTCTCAGGTGCAATATTGCCGGCTCTATCCCTGATTTGTCATTAATTGAGAGCTTTTTTTATACTGTATTTTTAGTAGTAGGTTTGGCAAGTACACTTGCGTATGGTATTTATTGTGTTTGCCCCTCTCCCCCCCCCCCTTCTTACTTCTTCGTGCAAACTAATTTTGGCAGGATTGTTAAGTGGCCTGTGTTATGACCTATGTAAATTTAACCGATGCTGTAGTCGTAACATGTTTTGACCGGCAAGCGGCCCATGTTGGCGAAAGCTTGAATGTGATTTGCGCTGTTGATATTGGGCCTTACCGTACATATATTTAGTCATGTACGTGTTGTTGTGTTAAGGATTTTAGGGCAGTCTTAACCGAGATACCTGTTGAAAATTTTATTACTCTTTTAAAGAAGGTATAGGAAGGAGTAACTTCAACTGAAAATTTAATTGTAAATTATACATTTGTGCTTCTCATTTAAAAATTTAACTGTATTAGGTGAAAGTATGTAGGTTAATGCACAACGATTATTTGTTAATGTATCAATTTGTAAACAGTTTTGAAGTTTCTCTGTTTACCTGTGGTATATAAAATGTTTATTACCTCATATTGTAAGCAGCTTGATTTGTTTGTGTCACTGTAATTTGTAAGCCACAGTGTAATTTATTACAATTAATTGATTGTTTTGGGGAAATAAACCTTGAATTGTATGTCCCCTTTTCATTAACCGAATCCCATCCATATCGTTCGCTCAGTGGTAGCAGAGCGTGGTTTCGATCCACGGACCTCTGGGTTATGGGCCCAGCACGCTTCCACCTGGTGGGCCGCGAATGCGCAGCTCACTACGGAGCTGATCGCTTCGCAGGTAACCTAGTCCGGGAACCGGTCGGGCACTCATGACAGCAGTCTGAACTGAAAACACAGTACAAGAACAAATGAGTACCAAACAAGGCCAAAATACTTATGATTAAAGCTACTTGCGTGCAAAAACCACCCAGAGGAAGGATGGCACATGTCGAATACACATGGGCTATAAAACGGATATCTTAAGAGCACTTGTTCAGTTGAGGACATATACAGGGTGATTATAATTAAACTTTCAAACCACTGTAGAAATAACACCACTGGTCAGAATGAAGTCCAATTGCAGCGGAATATTATCGGAGAAGGGGGAAAACGTATGGCAGAAGAAAAATAAATAGTACAGTTTTGTCATATGATGACATGGTTGGAGACCGTGGCTGTTATTTGAAGACAAATGTAGCAATAGATGTCGCTGTAAGCATAATAATTTAATAGTGGTCGACTACAAATGACAAATGAATCACACAACAGTGCCTAATGTGTACGTTTGAAATTAAACAAACAGTACTAGTCAGTGTGCATGAGTGTACAGGTGTGATACTGTTAGTTACCTAAGCCCATCCACCACACCAAGGTCATATCACATCGGATGGGAAAAATCGGTTTTTAATTGTCATGAGGCTCAAAATGGCTCTGAGCACTATGGGACTTAACATCTATGGTCATCAGTCCCCTAGAACTTAGAACTACTTAAACCTAACTAACCTAAGGACAGCACACAACACCCAGCCATCACGAGGCAGAGAAAATCCCTGACCCCGCCGGGAATCGAACCCGGGAACCCGGGCGTGGGAAGCGAGAACGCTACCGCACGGCCACGAGATGCGGGCTGTCATGAGGCCAAAAACCGCAAAAAAGGCATCAATCACATCGGTTTTTAAAATTCCTAAGGCCAAAAGCCGCATAAGAAGCACCAATTACATCGGTTTTTGATTGTGCTGAGGACAAACACCGCATAAAAAGCATCAATCAAAATCAAATCGGATTATTAACATCCTTGTGATTGGCGCAAAACATGTTCAATATCCTGTCCACCGTTTTCTGGAAAAAGTTGAAATCGAGAAACAGCATGCTCCACAACTGATCGAAGTGTTTCCGGGGTCACATTCAGAATGTGTTGCGCAGTGCGTGCCTTCAACGTAGCTAAGTTTGTGATCGGAACACTGAACACAACATCTTTCAGATAGCCCCACAACCAGAAGTCACACAGATTTAACATCAGGTGATCGGGAGGGACAGGCTGTAGGGAAATGGCGGCTGATAATTCTAGCATTTCCGAAATGGCGCTTCAGCAGCTGCTTAACTGGATTTTCAATGTGCAGAGGTGCGCCACCCTGCTTAAAAACGATCCCATCCACGCTGTTGGAGAGCTGCAAATGACGTGGTTGCGCAAAAGACACTCTTAGCGCTTACCAGTGACAGTACAGATAACAGAACGGGAAGTACCTACGGCCCTATGACAGATGATGCCGTAAATCAGCACTACACAGTTACTTTTTCAGGATGAAGTGGTCCTGGTTGATTTGCATGTGGATTTTCCGTTGACCATATTCGATAACTCTTTGTATTGACATATCCTGTCAGATGGAAGTGGGCTTCGTCTGTCCACAAAATCTTCCACGCCCAATCATTGTCCACTTACACGCGAGCAAGAAATTCTAAAGCAAAGGTCTCCCTTGTTGGCAGGTCAGCTGGAAGCAACTCGTGCACATGGGTAGTTTTGAATGGACAGCAAAGAAGGATGTTTCGTAGGAAATTACACGCCATGCTGACGGGTATGTCCAATGTTTCTCAATGCACAATACGTTTGCACACCACCACTCGTCTCCTCCTGCATTTCTGTGGCCACTGCTTCTACTGACGTCGAATCAATTCGTTTCCTCCCTTTACCAGGTTGCACACGAAAAGAACCCATCTTTTCCAATTTCCGAATCATTTTCTCCAGACCCACGGCAGTCATCGGACCAACGCCTTTTTTCAAACCCTTCAACGTGCGGAACTTCTGCAGAGCGACGTGTGCACGGTCATCATTCCTGTAACCCAGCTTTACAAGCAGAGCGCAATCCTGCATTAAGACAGTCATGGCGGACGTCGCAGACGCGAAAGGTGGTAAAGCCGTGTACCTGGCGTGTTTATACCAAACTTCAATGGGTCGTGCACGTGACAGGCGTTTTCATTTACTTATTCTGACACATACAGCGCCATCTATTGATCAATTTTCCCACTATTTTTTTTCTTCTGCCATATGTTTTCCCCCTTCTCCGATAATATTCCTTTGCAATTTGACGTCATAGTGACCAGTGGTATTATTTCTACACCGTATTCAAACTTCAGTTATAATCACCCTACAGTGCACGGTAGCGAACATAAGCAAGTGCTCATAGTTCTTTAGGTATGTATGTTTACTGGACGTTTATTCCTCTTTTTTTAGAAAGTCTGCAACATCATCACAGAATCACAATGTACATACATACATACATTTACTTTACTACAGATTTGACGCTCTGTAGCATCGTTGGATGACGTTTCCAGATATGGGTTCCTATTCAGTATATTACACTACTAGCCATTAAAATTGCTACACCAAGAAGAAATGCAGGTGATAAACGGTTATTAATTGGACAAATATATTATACTCGAACTGACATGTGATTACATTTTCACGCAGTTTGGGTGCATAAATCCTGAGAAATCAGTATCCAGAACAACCACCTCTGGCCGTAATAACGGCCTTGATACGCCTGGGCATTGAGTCAAACAGAGCGTGGATGGCGTGTACAGGTACAGCTGCCCATGCAGCTTCAACACGATACCATAGCTCATCAAGAGTAGTGACTGGCGTATTCTGACGAGCCAGTTGCTCGGCCACCATTGACCAGACGTTTTCAGTTGGTGAGAGATCTGGAGATTGTGCTGGCTAGGGCAGCAGTCGAACATTTTCTGTATCCAGAAAGGCCCGTACAGGACCTGCAACACGCGGTCGTGCATTATCCTACTGAAATGTAGGGATCGAATGAAGGGTAGAGCCACGGGTCGTAACACATCAGAAATGTAACGTCCACTGTTCAAAGTGCCGACAATGCGAACAAGAGGTGACCGAGACGTGTAACCAATGGCTCCCCATACCATCACGCTGTGTGATACGCCAGTATGGTGATGAAAGCACACTTCCAATGTGCGTTCACCGCGATGTCGCCAAACACGGATACGACCATCATGATGCTGTAAATAGAACCTGGATTCGTCCGAAAAAATGACGTTTTGCCATTCGTGCACCCAGGTTCGTCGTTGACTACACCATCGCATTCGCTCCTGTCTGTGATGCAGCGTCAAGGGTAACCGCAGCCGTGGTCTCCGAGCTGATAGTCCATGCTGCTGCAAACGTCGTCCAACTGTTCGTGCAGATGGTTGTTGCCTTGCAAACGTCCCCCTCTGTTGACTCAGGGATCGAGACGTGGCTGCACGATCCGTTACAGCCATGCGGTTAAGATGCCTGTCATCTCGACTGCTAGTGATACGAGGCCGTTGGGATCCAGCACGGAGTTCCGTATTACCCTCCTGAACCCACCGATTCCATACTCTGGTAACACACATAGGTTCTCGACCAACGGGAGCAGCAATGTCGCGATACGATAAACCGCAATCGCGATAGGCTACAGTCAGACCTTTATCAAAGTCGGAAACGTGATGGTACGCATTTCTCCTCCTTACACGAGGCATCACAACAACGTTTCACCAGGCAACGCAGGTCAACTGCTGTTTGTGTATGAGAAATCGGAAGGAAACTTTCCTCATGTCAGCACGTTGTAGGTGTCGCCACCGACGCGAACCCTGTGTGAATGCTCTGAAAAGCTAATGATTTGCATATCACAGCATTTCTTTCCTGTCGGTTAAATTTCGCGTCTGTAGCACGTCATCTTCATGGTGTAGCGATTTTAATGGCCCGTAGTGTATGTACTCACTCTTTTCAACGAGTGCTAGATGTTTTTAACTGGAATTTCCGAACACCCTGTGTATTGACGCTCACTACGAGTGCGCCGCTATTACTGCGAGGGAGGCGTGGATGTATGGACCGCTTCCCGTACCACGTTTCGGACTGCAGCGAGGTCTCGCTCATGTCAGTGGTATCAATTCACGTTGCCGACTTCGCTGTGGCAGCACGATCTCTGGACGATACCGCAGATGAAATATCAATAATCCATCGACAGTGATCAACCGACTGATTCCAGAATGAGATTTTCACTCTGCAGCGGAGTGTGCGCTGATGTGAAACTTCCTGGCAGATTAAAACTGTGTGCCCGACCGAGACTCGAACTCGGGACCTTTGCCTTTCGCGGGCAAGTGCTCTACCATCTGAGCTACCGCGAAAGGCAAAGGTCGCGAGTTCGAGTCTCGGTCGGGCACACAGTTTTAATCTGCCAGGAAGTTTCAAAAGACTGATTGTCATTAACCGTGCATAAGGTCTCAGAGTCTCCTGATTTCTTGCCACATTCCTGGCCCGAGCTGCCGCGGCGGCGGTTCCCACAAAGGTGTCTCAGTGCGTGCGCTCCAGGCCCGGCTCGTTAAGCGGGCAGTTTGCGTGCCGCCGTCACTTGTGCTGGGTGACCTAGCGCCGCAAGCATGCGGGGGACCCGGGCCAGCTGCAGCCAGCCGTGTGGGACATGGCGCGTGCCGCCAGGGGGCGCCGGCAGGCTAGGCGGTCGCGCAGCGCACTGGAGCCACTTCGACTCCCAGCACAGCCACAGGCAACAGGCACCGCCCATCCTACCACTGCCCCAGTCAACAGCTTACATTTCTGAGCTCCTGATATCTGCATGACTCCAAATGAAAATCGCCTTCCTCACATCTTTCTGTTTTTTAATATATAAAAAGGTGCACAACATGTGGACATACCAAGAAAAGGCCTATAAGCTGATGAAAGAGTTAAGCAAACCGGTTAGAGGTACATCGAAAATTAACCCAATTTTGGAAGCAAGACTGGTTGATTACATATGAAATGTACGTATGTCTAGGGTTGGTTGGTTGTTTGGGGGAAGACACCAAACAGCGAGGTTATCGATCCCATAGGATTTTTTTTTTTATTTCGGTCCGAGACTCGAACTCGGGACCCTTGCTTTCGCGGGGAAGTGCTCTACCATCTTTTTTTATTTTTATTTTTTTTTCACCAGGAAAAGGGTAAATGAAAAAAGATCTTTATTGGTATAAACTTAAATACAACAGAAATGCCATCCTTCCGGCGAAAATAACACAAGACAATATACTCGTACAAGGCGAGCAATTTATTTTTATGAACAAGGTGTAGGAAAAAAAAAGAATAATAATTCTGATGTAATCTAAGAGGTGTGAACTAATACAGTGGAGTGAGGGAAAGGCCAGTGTTTTCTGGGGTAGTGCATTAAAGAAAGGAGGCGCGTGTCCATGCGCCTACTCCACTGTGGGTTACAATGTAGAAAGTAGCGCGGGGAGTCTCAGATGTCAGCAGGGGGGGCGGGAGTGCTGTCGGCGTGTGACACCATCCAACTGAGCGGGGGTGAAGTAAAGATCGCATGTAGGTAATTGGCGAAGAAGGCGCGGTAGCGCGCTCGCTGTTCGACTTCATTGTGGGCGGTTTGTAAGTACTGCCAGAAATCAAGGCGTGATTTGTCGCCATCATTATACATGTAGGTGATCGTCCATCCCTTGACCCATACAATCGCATGATTTTTGGAGGCGGGGAAATAAGTATTCTCAGGATGGATAAAAGTCCGTGGGTCAATCGAGTCCGGCGGAACGCGGAGGTAACAGGCAACGAACTGTCGGGCAAGTTTCCAGACGTCACTGGTGGCAGCACAAGTCAGTTGATGGACATCGTCATCCACGAGGTGGCAAATGGAACAAAGTGGAGAGTCCTTTAGTCCGATGGCGTGAAGGCGATGATTTGTGGCGAATGGATTAGGGAAGGATGGGGAAGGAAGTCGGCCGTGCACTTTCAAAGGAACCATCCCGGTATGTGCCTGGAGCTATTTAGGGAAATCACGGAAAACCTAAATCAGAATGGTCGGACGCGGGATTGAACCGTCGTCCTTCCTAATGCGAGTCCAGTGTGCTAACCACTGTGCCCCCTCGATCGGTCGGTATGTCTAGGGCCTGCTGTCGGGTATACCGGTTACCTGGTGCAAGTTTTTTTTTTGGTTGACGCCAATTCGGCACCTTGCGTGACGGTGAGGATGAAATTGTGATGAAGACAACAGAACTGTCAGTTCCCGAGCGGAGAAAATCTACGACCCGACCAGGAATCGTAATTGGGCCCCTCGTATGACATGGAAGAGGACCGTTGATCACTGAAAATACTTTTCAAGTCCGTGCAAAGTCCGAGAGATGGTACCATCGGCGTGTATCGAGGTCATGTTTAGTTAGTAGCATCTTTGGAAAGAACGCACGCCAAGTTTCAGCCATATTGCCCTATATCTTTGTGTTTTGCATTCGTGTGAATCAAGGAAGTCGAATGATTGGCAAAAAATGGACGAAAAAGAATTTCGTGTGGTGATTAAACATTACTTTATGAAAGGCAAAACGCCTCAGGAGACTGAAGAGAAGCTTGATAAACATTACAGTGACACTGCACCTTCGATTAGAACAGTTTATAAGTGGTTTCAAAATTTTCGGAGTGGCCATTTGGGCACAAGTGATGCTGAACGTTCTGGACACCCTGTGGAGGTTACGACTCCAGAAATCATTGATAAAATCCGTGATACGCTGATAAATGACAGAAGAGTTGACATTGCTAGTGCTGTAGGCATCTCGAATGAACGGGTACATAATATTTTACATATACATTTAGACATGAGAAAGCTGTCCGCAAGATGAGTTCTTCGATTGCTCACGCTTGACCAAAAACGGAATCGTGTGAAGTGTTGCAATGATGGTTTGCACCTGTTCAGGAAGAATCCGCACGACTTCAAGTTTCGTTTCGTCACTGTGGATGAAAAAAAGGGTTGAAATCTTATGGGACTTAACTGCTAAGATCATCAGTCCCTAAGCTTACACACTACTTAACCTAAAGTATCCTAAGGACAAACACATACACCCATGTCCGAGGGAGGACTCGAACCTCCGCCGGGACCAGCCGCACAGTCCATGACTGCAGTGCCTAAAGCCGCTCGACTAATCCCGCGCGGCTGTGGATGAAACATGGATTCAATATTCTCCTGAGACCAAACAACAATCCAAATAATGGGTTAGCAAGGGAGAATCTGCACCAAAAAAGGCGTAGACCATTCCTTCGGCCGGAAAGGTTATGGCGACTGTCTTTTGGGATTCGCAAGGGATAATCCTCATCGACTATCTGGAAAAGGGTAAAACTATTGCAGGTGCATATTATTCATCTTTACTGCACCGTCTGAAAACCGAGCTGCAAGAAAAACGTCTGCGATTGGACCGCAAAAATGTCCTATTCCATCACGACAATGCACCAGCACAGACGTCAGCGGTTGTGGTCGCAAAATTGGAAATAGGATTCCAACTCGTTTCACATCCCCCCTATTCTACAGACTTGGTTCCCTCGGACTACTATTTGTTCCTCAATTTGAAGGAATGGCTGGCGTGACAAAGATTTTATTCAAACGAGAGGTGATTGCAGCAATAAATAGCTTTTTTCCAGACTTGGACAATTCCTATTATTCGAAAGGGATCTACAAATTAGAACAGCTTTGGACGAATTGTGTAAGTCTAAAAGGAGACTATGTCAAAGATAAAAAAAAGATCTACCCCAAACATGTAAATAGTTTTTACTTTTGCACGGACTTTTCAAACGCCCCTCCTTGATACGAGTGTGGAAAGGGAACCTTTGTGATAAACATGCGGGAAATTATCCTTATTACCAAAGGACGACTCTTTGAACTAATTAAGTGAACGCAAAATACGAACACAAAGGGCTCTGTATTGTAGAGATGGACCACTAATCACAATCCAGAAGCTTTTGTACACTATCTGATCGAAAGTACCGGCAACTGACCACTAGATGTCACGAGAGGGGACCTACCAGTATGAAAGGAGGAAAAGAGTATTAGATTAGATTAGATTAGATTAGATTAATACTAGTTCCATGGATCATGAATACGATATTTCGTAATGATGTGGAACGAGTCAAATTTTCCAATACATGACATAATTAAGTTAATTTAACAACATACTTAAGTTAATATAACAACTTTTTCATTTTTTTTGTTAATTTATATCTAAAAATTCCTCTGTGGAGTAGAAGGAGTTGTCATTCAGAAATTCGAATGTGGACTAGTAGTAGAAAGGAAGGAAGATCAGAGTTTAACGTTCCGCCGACATCGAGGTCATTAGAGTTGGAGCACAAATTCCGGACGTATCAAGAATGGAGAATGAAATCGGCCGTGCCTTTTCAAGGGACACATGCCTGGGGTGATTTAGGGAGTCACGGAAAACCTAAATCTGGATAGCCAGACACGGGTTTGAAGCGTCGTAAAGCAGAGGAAGGAATAACCGGTGAGTTCCAAAGCGCTACCATCAGTGCAGCGAGCATAATTACTGTGCGCAGGGACTTACAAAGAATGGCCTGCAACATCGGGCAGCTACCAGTAAGCCACCCACATGCTAAGCGGCGCTTGGGTGGCGTAAAGAGAAACGTCACTGGACAGCGGATGACTGGAAACAACTGGTTTGGAGTGATGACTGAAGTTATATCCCTCTGTAATCCAATGGGAGGGTTTGAGATTGCCCGAAACATGGAGTACATCTGTCACTATGTATAGTGCCGACAGTAGAGTGTTACGGCATAGGGGAGTTTTTCAGGTTAGGGTGTAGTTCACATATCCTCTTAAGAAAACGCCGAATGCAAAAGGATGAACACATTTTCAGCGTTGGTACTGTATACGAACAGTTCGGAGACGATGATTTTTCTGTAATCAACAGGACAATCCACCCTGTCACAAAGGAGCTTCTGGTAGGAAATGGTTGACCTGACCAGAGTCCAGCGGTGATATAGAACGCCGTCTTCGCTGCAGACCCGAGCGTCTGCCTCCTCTGGTTGGGGCTCTTGGAGAAGAACAGGTTGCCATCATTCCTTCACAGACATTCAAACACCTCATTGATAGGGTCCCCAACAGAGTTCAAGACGTCATAAAACCGAAGGTTGGACACATTCCATATTTAACAACCACTGATTAGTGTCTGGATACTTTTGATCTGATAGTGCAGGTCACAAAATTATTTAGTCACATGTTGGCAGCATGTTTAGGTGCTCGGTCAATGGAATGTCCAATGAAAGGCTTTGTTCCCACTACGTCTCCTGAACTTTTGTTATCAATTTGATGCTGAATAAGATGATGTTAATTACAGATATATTTGGTATGGAAGCCCAACACGATTTGACAAAAAAAAAAAAAATTCTGTGTGTAGGTATATTTTTGAGTCACTCATCTAATCGAAAAACAGAGAGGCTTTTGTGTAGTGGCTATTTATTTTGTAATGATCATCAGTTTGTGACCCACTACTGAAAAAAAAATATCCTTAAGATTTCTTCATGCATTACGGCCTTCACTGACATACATCCCTGTTGCTCCAGCATGTATTCCAATACCATTCACCTACTTTCTGCTCCTCGTTCCAGCCATTTCTTATCTCTTGGAATTGAACATAGAATTTCCCCAGGTCATCTATCGCCCAATCAGCTACCTATCACCCATTCAGCTCACCATATGACATGCCTCCTCCATTTCATTTTCTTCAGTCACAGCAGACTACCTCCTCTTCCATTTTATTATTTTTTGTCTCTCCTAGTAACTATAGTAGTTACATCGTACAGCCCTCAGGTTTGGAACATTTTCTCGCACTGAAAAACCCATTGGTGAGACTCGGTATTATTGATATTAATTTAAGTTAAACTTCCATTTTTAGCGTCTTAGAAGTTTAGTTTGGAAAATCCTATCCATTTTATCGAAAGTCCTCCAGGTTCTTTTCGTCTTCTCTATATTCCTTTTAATGTAAATCCAACAGTTGAGCTACTATAAATTTCAAAAGCTTGATCAACTCCTAACGACCTTTGACAAGATCCAGGAGACAATGCGTGGACCAGTACACGTGATTAATGCATAAAATGACTGCATAGTAGTATCGTTTTCAGAATAAGGTAGGGAAGAGGTTGTTTTGTGGCGTAGCGATATGTAATGACGATAAGGAAGATGTAAGATTGTCCTCGTTGCTGTAAGTGGTCTGGTTCCCCAAGGGACGCGTTCCCACGCTGAGGTGTAATAATGTGTCAACCCTGATTTCGCACGCAGCCGGCCTAGTGACTTAACTGTGTCCTTTGCAGAGCACATAAATCACACATCAACCTCATCATCATCATCATCATCATTTAAGACTGATTATGCCTTTCAGCGTTCAGTCTGGAGCATAACCCCCCTTATACAGTTCCTCCATGATCCCCTATTCAGTGCTAACATTGGTGCCTCTTCTGATGTTAAACCTATTACTTCAAAATCATTCTTAACCGAATCCAGGTACCTTCTCCTCGGTCTGCCCCGACTCCTCCTACTCTCTACTGCTGAATCCATGTGTCTCTTGGGTAACCTTGCTTTTCCCATGCGTGTAACATGACCCCACCATCTAAGCCTGTTCGCCCTGACTGCTACATCTATAGAGTTCATTCCCAGTTTTTCTTTGATTTCCTCGTTGTGGACATCCTCCTGCCATTGTTCCTATCTACTAGTACCTGCAATCATCCTAGCTACTTTCATATCCGTAACCTCAACCTTGTTGATAAGGTAACCTGAACCCACCCACCTTTCGCTCCCATACGACAAAATTGGTCCAAAGATTGAACAGTGCACAGATAACTTAGTCTTGGTACTGACGTCCTTCTTGCAGAAGAGAGTAGATCGTAGCTGAGCGCTCACTGCATTAGCTTTGCTACACCTCACTTCCAGTTCTTTCACTATGTTGCCATCCTGTGAGACTATGCATCCTAAGTACTTGAAACCGTCCACCTGTTCTAACTTTGTTCCTCCTATTTGGCACTCAATCCGTTTATATTTCTTTCTCACTGACATTACTTTCGTTTTGGAGATGCTAATCTTCATACCATAGTCCTTACATTTCTGATCAAGCTCTGAGATATTACTTTGCAAACTTTCAATCGAATCTGCCATCACAACTAAGTCATCCGCATATGCAAGACTGCTTATTTTGTGTTCACATATCTTAATCTCACCCAGCCAGTCCATTGTTTTCAACATATGATCCATAAATAATATGAACAACAGTGGAGACAGGTTGCAGCCTTGTCTTACCCCTGAAACTACTCTGAACCATGAACTCAATTTACCGTCAACTCTAACTGCTGCCTGACTATCCATGTAAAGACCTTTAATTGCTTGCAAAAGTTTGCCTACTATTCCATAATCCTGTAGAACAGACAATAACGTCCTCCTAGGAACCCGGTCATATGCCTTTTCTAGATCTATAAAGCATAGATACAATTCCCTGTTCCACTCATAACACTTCTCCATTATTTGCCGTAAGCTAAAGATCTGGTCCTGACAACCTCTAAGATGCCTAAACCCACACTGATTTTCATCCAATTGGTCCTCAACTAATACTCGCACTTTCCTTTCAACAATACCTGAGAAGATTTTACCCACAACGCTGATTAAAGAGATACCTCTGTAGTTGTTACAAGCTTTTCTGTTTGAAGAAAGAAACAAGGCCAAACATATAATTGCAGCATCCAAGACGAAATCGTGAGAAGACTTTGGAAACAGGTTGGAGACTATGGGTCAAGCTGCTGGAAAATCATTATGGAGTGTAATTAGCAGTCTTCGAAAGGGAGGTAAGAAGGAAATGACAAGTATTTTGGACAGGTCAGGAAAACTGCTGGTGAATCCTGTGGATGCCTTGGGCAGAGGAGGGAATATTTTGAAGAGTTGCTCAATGTAGGTGAAAATGCGATCAGTAATGTTTCAGATTTCGGGGTAGAATGGGATAGGAATGATGATGGAAATAGGATCGCATTTGAGGAAGTGGAAAAAATGGTCAATAGATTGCAGTGCGATAAAGGGGCTGGGGTGGATGAAATTAAGTCGGAACTCATCAAATACAGTGGAATGTCAGGTCTTAAATGGCTACACAGGATAATTGAAATGGCCTAGGGGTTGGGACAGGTTCCATCAGACTGGAAAAAAGCAATAATCACACCAATCTTTAAACACATCAACCTGTGAATTAATAAAGACATTTTCCCTACAATAACGGTCATCAAATTTTATGCAGTCTTTCAGAATAACAGTAGATGTCTGATGTACACTGACATGATAAAAGCTCCTAATATTGTGTCGGATCTCCGTTTGACCGGCGTAGTGCAGCAACCCAACGTGGCATGGACTCAAGAAGTCGTTGGAAATCCGCCGCAGAAATACAGAGCCACGCTGCCCGTGCAGCCGTTTACAACTGCGAAAGTGTTGCCGGTGCAGTAGTTTGTTCACGAACAAAACTCTCCATTGTGTTCGACGAATGTTCGATGTAATTCATGTCGGGCAATCTGTGTGGCCGAATCATTCATTTGAATTGTCCCGAATGTGCTTGAAACCAACTGCGAACAACTGTTGACATGGCGCGTTGCCATTCATAAAAATTCCATCATTGTTCGGGAACATGAAGTCCATGAACGGCTCGAAATGGTCTCCAAGTAGCCGAGCAAAACCATTCCAGTCAATGATAGGTTCAGTTGGATCAGAGGACCCACTCCATTACGTGTAAACACAGCCCAAACCGTTACAGAGCCACCACCAGCTCGTACAGTTCCTTGCTGACAACTTGGGCCCATGGCTTCCAGGGGTTTGCGCCTCACTCGACACCTACCATCAACTCCCACCAAATGAAATCGTGGCTCTTTTGACCAGGACATGTGTGAGTAGGCTGTTTAGGTTTTTATGTTGGTAACGCCAAGTAGCGCTCTGCATGAAAATCACTGGCTGTGCTGTGTGCAGTCTGTGGCAGGTTGGCATTGTTGTAATACTCGCCATTGTAGTGTTGAGCTGTTGGCTGTTAACAGCGCGTAGCGTTGCGCAGTTGGAGGTGAGCCGCCAGCAGTGGTGGATGTGGGGAGAGAAATGGCGGAATTTTGAAGTTTGTAAGACTGGATGTCATGAACTGCTATATATATTATGACTTTTGAACACTATTAAGGTAAATACATTGTTTGTTCTCTATTAAAATCTTTCATTTGCTAATTACGCCTATCAGTAGTTAGTGCCTTCAGTAGTTTGAACCTTTTATTTAGATGGCAGTAGTGGCGCTCGCTGTATTGCAGTAGTTCGAGTAACGAAGATTTTTGTGAGGTAAGTGATTTGTGAAAGGTATAGGTTAATATTCGTCAGGGCCATTCTTTTGTAGGGATTATTGAAAGTCAGATTGCGTTGCGCTAAAAAAATATTGTGTGTCAGTTTAAGCACAGTCATGTATAATTTTTCTAAGGGCACGTTTCACATGGTTTTCCGATAGTCCAGGGTCTAACGGACACCGCCACGAGCCCTGGTGGAACGCTGCAGGCGATGTCGCGCTGTTAGCAAAGGCACTAGTCTACTGCCTAGCCCATTAACGCCAAATTCCGCCGCGCTGTCATAACCGATACGTTCGTCGTACGTCCCACATTGATTTCTACGGTTATTTCACGTAGTGTTGCTTGTCTTTTAGCATTGACAACTCAAAGCAATCGCCGCTGCTCTCGGTCGTTAATGGCTCTGAACACTATGGGACTTAACTTCTGAGGTCATCAGTCCCCTAGAACTTAGAACTACTTAAACCTAAGTAACCTAAGGATACCTCACACATCCATGCATCAGACAGGATTCGAACCTGAGACTGTTGCAGGCGCGCGGTTCCGGACTGCAGCGCCAGAACCGCTAGACCACCGCGGCCGGCTCGGTCGTTAAGTGGAGGCCGTCGACCACTGTGTTGTCCATGGTGAGAGGTAATACCTAAAATTTGATAGTCTCGGCACGCTCTTGACAATGTGGATCTCGGAATATTGAATTCCCTTAACGATTTCCGATATGGAATATCCCATGCGTCTATTGCTCCGCGTTCAGAGTCTCTTTATTCACGTTGTGCGGCCGTAATTAAAAAATGGTTCAAATGGCTCTGAGCACTATGGGACTTAACATCGGAGGTCATCAGTCCCCTAGAAGTAAGAACTACTTAAACCTAACTAACCTAAGGATACCTCACACATCCATGCATGAGGCAGGATTCGAACCTGAGACTGTTGCAGGCGCGCGGTTCCGGACTGAAGCGCCTCGAACCGCCCGGCTACACCGGCCGGCGGCCGTAATTAGTTCGAAAACTTTTGACATGCATTATCTGCGAACAATTGATAGCTACGCGAATGCGCTGCCCTTTTATACCTCGTGTACACGACACTGTTGCCATCTGTATATAAGCATGTCACTATGTCATGAATTTTTGTCACCTTGGTGTATGTATCTCGTTTCCATTCTTGAGATTATTTGTGAGATATTGAAAACTACCTAAAACCTAGATTATATAACGTGTCATTACAAGCAACCTTCTGGCTTTGGTGAATGCGTCAGAGGATGATTTATTTTGTTCATAAAATAAATGTTACAAAACGTTTCCAGTTGCAAACAGTAATTATTAATTTCAGTTGCTTTGCATGATTATTTACTCTTCTCTCAGAGTAATTGAGGGATAATGTAGCATATACGAGGACTTGCTGAAACGTAATGCATCCGAATTTTTTATGTGAACCCTTAAAGCTTCTTAAATAAAACAAATGTTATTAACATTCTGTATCTTTGTTCTTCATGTCTACGTATTTGTAGCCCTCTGTCGCCAAAGGGCTCCGACTAGTAGCATGTATTACGGCAGTGTGTAACGTAAATATATGAAATAAGAAAATTCTATAGAGAGGTGAATGCGGCACGGAAGCCTTTTGGTAGCAAAACAAGCTTAATAAAAGATGAGACAGGGAATATAATAAGTGAAGGGAAGGGAA
This sequence comes from Schistocerca cancellata, assembly GCF_023864275.1. Taxonomy (NCBI): domain Eukaryota; kingdom Metazoa; phylum Arthropoda; class Insecta; order Orthoptera; family Acrididae; genus Schistocerca; species Schistocerca cancellata. Next base: position 121,751,966 of record NC_064630.1, read on the forward strand.
TATGCGAAAGATGGCGCAGGTATTTTGATAGTCTCCTCAACCCTAGAATAACTATACCAGAGAACCCAACAGACACGAATGGGGAAGAGGACCCAGACGAGAACACTGCCCCACCAAATATACAAGAACTGCCATGAAGAAATTGAAAAACAACAGGGACAGATGGTATTCCAGCAGAACTGTTTAAACAAGGAGGCAGAGAGCTGGAACAAAGCCTTCTGAAAATGATCACCAGAATATGGGAAGAGGAGAAAATGCCCCAACAATGGAAAGAGGGTATCACATGTCCCATATATAAGAAAGGAGATAAGATGGAGTGTGGCAAGGGATCATACTACTTAATATGGGATATAAAATACTCTCTAACATACTATTCGAGAGAATATTCCCGGTCATAGAGATGGAGACGGGGCCGTACCAATGCGGATTCCTTTCTGGGAAGTCAACTATAGATCAAATATTCACCTTAAGACAAATCCTGGAAAAAATAAACGAATACGGAGTTGGCACGCATCACCTCTTTATAGATTTCAAAGCAGCTTATGATAGCAAAAATAGAGAGCAGTTATATCAAGCTCTAGATGAAGTGGGAATCTCTAGAAAGTTGGTAAGGCTGGTGAGAATGACAATGAGCGAAACACAAGGTAGTGCAAGAGTAGGAGGAATGATGTCCAATACATGGAGTATTAAAAATGGAGTGCGATAGGGCATGCCTTCTCTTTAATGCCGCCCTGGAGAACGATCTTCTATAAATCAGTGCAGATACTGGCCTACGCAGATGACATAGATATAATAGCAACAGTCCAAAAAGCAATGGAAGAGACATTTACAGCTGTTGAACAGGCCAGTAGGAAAATGGGGCTAATTATTAATGAACAAAAAACAAAACATATGGCAGCTGGAAAAGCACATAGAGAAAATATGCCAAATCCAATAACAATGGGCAATTATACATTTGAGAGAGTTGAACATTTCAAGTATCTGGGCTCGACAGCTACACACCTAAATGATACCTCCTATGAAATTAAGCAGAGATTAATACTAGCCAACAGAGCCTATTTTCCCCTAAGAAGACTTCTATCCTCAAGGCTCCTGACTCGTACCGCTAAATTAACTATGTATAAATCACTTATACGACCAGTGCTTACATGTGCTTCTGAAACCTGGACATTAACAACTAAAGATATTGAAACACTGGATGTATTTGAAAGAAAGGTACTTAGACGAATTATCGGCCCAATCTGTGAAAGAGGAAGATGGAGGAGGAGATACAACCATGAGTTGTATAGCATATATAAAGACCAACCCATCAGAAGGATAGTGAAATCATCCAGACTGAGGTGGGCGGGACATGTGGCTCGCATGAATGATACAGAAGTACCAAAAAGAATATTACAAGGAAAGCCAGGAGGGCAGATAGGACGTGGTCGACCAACAGCCAGATGGGAAGATGGAGTAATCGAAGATCTTACGAAGATGGGCTATAGAAACTGGAGAGTATTTGCAAAGGACTAAGAGAAATGGAAGGAAATTGTAGAAGAGGCCAAGGCTCATGATAAGCTGTAGAGCCAAGAAAGAAGGAGAAGTAACGTAAATATATCGATGCGTGAGAAATAACGGTTTCGAATTCGGAGATGTCGTCCACAGGTGGACGCGTGATAATGCCAGACCACACACGAGAACTGCGACATCTGCAGCAATCCGACGCCTCGGGTCCACTGTCATCAATAATTCTCCTTACAGTCCCGACTTGGCCCATCCAATTTTCATTTGTTTCCACAACTTAAAGCGTAAGAAATTCGGAGGCATCAGCTGCATGACTTATCTAAAAGAGGAAATCGGTCAGAATATTGGAGCGTGGGATTTCTTCCGATGAGTTCGGTGCTCTTGTTGGTTCTGGCTTGAGCGTAAGGTGGACCCAGGTTCAGTTCCCGGTAGTGACAGTCGCTAAACCTTGGCGAGAGGGCAGGAATAGGATGCATTCATTTTTTTTTCCGGGTAGTTGGGGAGTTATTAGACGAGAAGTAGCTGCTTCGAGGTTTGTAAAGTTGACAACAGATGGGAGAGGAATGTTCTGGTCTCTTGACTATCCACAACGAAACCGGATAACGCCGTTGGCGGTCGACACGGCTGCCGGGAGTTGAATCTTTCAGAAGCGGGCTAAGGTAGCAGCTGATGTGGCGGCAAGTGCCGCCCGGGTCAAGTTCGCGCCTTAAACACGTTTTATGGCTGCCCCTGGGTTACGCGTGCTGTGAATCATGCGGCTGGTGACTCATGACTGCCAAATGACCCGTGATGACCAAGCCTCCTGGACACATCCCTAAGGTGTATGTATATACACACACACACATACACACATAAACACACACACACACACATACAGCATCAGCTTGCACCACATGTCCGACGCCGCCCGTCAAAGACTGCCAGTACAGAATCGTGACACCAGAAACTATCAGCCAGTAACCTGGAGCAAACGCCCCCCCCCCCCCCCGTTCTCCCCGATTCCCTCATTCTTCACTATGACAAACAACACGCTAGGCAGTCCACTCAAAATTATTCATAAGGAGTAAATATATCGAGACGTCGTGCGGTAGCGTTCTCGCTTCCCACGCCCGGGTTCCCGGGTTCGATTCCCGGCGGGGTCAGGGATTTTCTCTGCCTCGTGATGGCTGGGTGTTGTGTGCTGTCCATAGGTTAGTTAGGTTTAAGTAGTTCTAAGTTCTAGGGGACTTATGACCACAGTAGTTGAGTCCCATAGTGCTCAGACCCATTTGAACCATTTTCTTATATCGAGACGTGGCTTTCACTAACTTACATCGGACCGTGTAGCAATTTTCTAACGTACCGTAAAATGGGGCGAATATAAACATTTTTCAGCTTTAAAAGAAAAAAATAATAATTTAAAGAGAAACACAAAAAATAAAAAATATGAAAATAAAAATTACGTTGTTTTATGGGTCTTCTGGCCTATCTTTGTACTTATAATTAGATTTGGGACCAAGTTCAGGCTTTTATAACACAAAAAATAAGAACTTTGTCTTTCCATTGACCCTACAAAGAAGAGAGACTACAAGTGGATCTTGTTATTTTTTCTGTTTATTAGTCCTTGCGACGAATAGAATCGTTTAAAAATTTGTTTTGGATCTAGATCAACAAGAAATGAAATGTATCTCGCTTAAAAAGCTTTTATTCTATGCAAAAACCAAAAATTATTGCATGAATTTTGATTTTTTATTATGTTTTCCCAATATAAATTGTTTTATCTGTCATCAGTTTAATGGTATAATAAACTGATGAACTCGGTTTTAACCGCGTGACCGCTACGTCGCAGGTTCGAATCCTGCCTCGGGCATGGATGTGTGTGATGTCCTTAGGTTGGTTAGGTTTAAGTAGTTCTAAGTTCTAGGGGACTCATGACCACAGCAGTTAAGTCCCATAGTGCTCAGAGCCATTTGAACCATTTTTTTTAGTAGTAGTAGTAGTAGTAGAAGGGTTTTGTGGGCGCACGACAGCAAGGTCTTCAGCGCCCGTTCAGTATCATAGTGAGACGGGGGTCAAGCAAGAAACTCAGAACATTTACATCAAACGGAACATTAAACACGGGGAACAATCATGGAAAAATATGTGCTCACCCACACCGAAGCGTGGGATGAAGCAGGGCGTCAGCAGTAAAACATGGACAACACAGGAAGAAAAAGGTAGAGGGAGCTAAAACAATGGAGCAGCCCGGTTTCTTGTTAATACAGGAAGCACTCACATAAAGCTAAAAACTAATGCCTTCGCAACGAAGAGTTTTCTAACAACATCTCTTTAACTAAAAAATGACCCTCCAATTGTTAAAACAGATAAACAGATGTTTTTTGATTTAAAAAGATATCAACATAACCTTGCCCTCTAAATAACAAATCTGACGTGCGTACAGTCTAAACGACTTCTTGCTTTTTTCATTTGCTTTAATGACAATATAATCCCCACTGTTGAGAGAAGTGCCAGGTGGTTCTTCATTTTCGTCAAGTTCTTGGTCTTCTGAAGAAACGCTGACGATTACCATTTGTACTCACCCCACAAATTTAGGAAACACAACCCTACATTTTCCATTAGCCGTAACACAAGTCAGATTAAAGTCTACTTTTAAAACTGATATTTTGGTTGATGAAAGGGGCTTGAAAATTTGCCTAATGTGTACTTAGATGAAAACAACACAGCTTAGATTGGTACTTACAAGTAAAGTTCGAAGTAAACAAATTCAGGACCACATCCGATGTTTGTCACAGGCTGAACAAACTAATGGTGTTGTCAATTTTGAAATTCATAATTTCCCTGTCAGGCGGGATTCTGTACTAATCTAGACATTTAAATATTAGAATTGTACTCACATTTGTATTCCGACACGACGGCATGGAAATTTTCTGGAAGTTTCCATTTCTGCTCACCCCGTTGCGTCTATTGGCACCAAAAAATGGTTCAAATGGCTCTGAGCACTATGGGACTTAACAGCTATGGTCATCAGTCCCCTAGAACTTAGAACTACTTAAACCTAACTAACCTAAGGACAGCACACAACACCCAGCCATCATGAGGCAGAGAAAATCCCTGACGCCGCCGGGAATCGAACCCGGGAACTCTGGCGTGGGAAGCGAGAACGCTACCGCACGACTACGAGATGCGGGCTAATGGCACCAATTTACCAAGCATGTTTCGACCTGCTGACTTATGACATCGACTTTTTTCTGTAGTGAGTCTATATACAAATTTCTGTGGCCCCGGAGAGAAGCATCGGAGAGATCTTCAGTGACTAAACGCGTGTGAAACGTGATTATACAGTAAGGAAACGAACGCCGTCAGTACAGAAGCCGCCACGAACGTCTGCCCAAACGGCGGGACAGTGGTGTGCGGCGCTGTTGTCTCGTTACTGTTAAATCAAGTTTTACAAGCGTTTGGTCGCTGAAGTCCGTTCCGAAGGTTCTTTCCATGGCCATAGAAAAATGTATAAAGACTCATTACAGTAAAATTTAATGTCATAATTTGGTAGCTGTGTACGTTTAAAGTTACTTACGTTTGTAAATTAGTGGAAACAGGACCTCGACATACTCGACAAACTTTGCGTGGCGTGTCTCAGCTTCGTCTCCCTACATATGGTGTTTCCGTGATTGTGATGCAGACTTTCAATTTTGATGGATTTGTACGGACTAGAAAGTTGAGTTACTCAGCCTATGAGAAATGGGAATCTTAGATCCGTTGTCAGGACTTAGTTGGTAACGTTGTAGGGTTACCAAACCCGACCAACATTTAGGCGTATATCGTAAACGTTCAGGTAGGAAATGCCGTTGCTGCACTGCAGATGGTGCGTTGTGGAGTATGGTGGAACCCCAGGGCACTTTGCGCATCTTGCTAATGAAAGCTCAACACGTATTCTGATTTGCCTTCAATCGATTTCTTATTGTTAGGTCACGTGAAAAGTCTTATGAACAAGAAATACCTGTTGATACTGAAGGGAACCTTTCGGTAAGAATTTTCGCTGCCCGAAACACTGAAGACCACACTGAACGAATTTTGCAGATAACTAAATTGAATTTTCTTATAGTTACTGATTATAAGGAAATTTGTTCAGACTGTAAACGAACACTTAAGAACGAGGTTTTTAAAATAAAGCCAATCATCAGTTGCTCAACTGAAAAATTTTCTTGCACTTAACCGATTTCGACAGATTAATCTGTTATCTTCGGAAGTTCAGTACTGGCTTATAACATGGATGAGCAGACGTCAAATTAGGCTCGGACGGTTAAGAAGTTCTTCGTTAATGAACCACCGTAACATGACACACGGCAAAATGTTCGTAGTTTATGTAATAGTCCCAATTAGAGACTGTGACTGCACTTATCGAATACACCACGTACATTTTGCAGTACGTCATGTTATTATGGCTCATTAACAAAGGGCTTCATAACTATACGATTTTAGCTGCCGACAGCTCGTCCATGTTATAAACCAGTATTGAATTTCTGAGCGCAACAGATTAATCGTCCAATCCAGTTAAGTGTAGAGAACTAGTTTGATCGTGCAGCTGACGTCTGATTTTATTCTGCAAAAAAAATGTGTACCACAATGGCTGGAAAAATGACAGTTATGAACAAACTCAATCTTCAGTTTGAATTTTAAGGGGCGTATTAGAAAACATGTTCTGTAGTATAAAGAAATTTTGAAGGAGAGCGGAAATACCTTCTAAGTCGTTTGGTATCAAGATAAAGCTTTGCTGGTTATTGTCCTCACTAACAAAGGCCGTTATTTTTGAGAAAGCTGGTCTGGTGGATGATAAACGCTCTAGATATAATTTATTACCCTTAAGGTATGCTAATATTTACTAGATGGAAAGCAAAATTACATTACAGATACAGACAACTCAACAAATCAAACTTCCAAGGTTCCTCTCTCTCTCTCCCTCTCCCACCCCCTCCTCTCTCTCTCTCTCTCTCTCTCTCTCTATTGTCTCCTTGAATCAAATTCAAGTTCAGTCCGGTTTGTTCTCCCGAAGGCATCAGCGTGTTGACATTTTGGCTCTGAATCAACAATAAAAGAAAAAGGGACTTGAATTCTTCGGTTTCAGACTCCTTAATCTTAATTTCGTCGACGCAGTGTTAATGCAAGTTGACTCTTGGCGACTCTTCACTTTTTATTGGAGAGAAACCGTCTCTAAGGCTCTACGTAACTATCCAGCATGAAAATGTAGCCTCCAGGTGCCCAAAAGCGACACATCCTTATGCCCTCGAAGTTAACACTTTTCTCACAGATGATATGATCTACTGATCAACAGATTCCCTCCAGCTTAAATATTAATAACTGGTCTATCTTATAGACAGTGAGAGGTGCTGTATATTGTCAAGAAGACGTAATAATCCAGTATTTCAGTGGTTTGACTTTTATGCTTACCTGACAGTGAAGAAACGTACTGGTCGTTAGGCATAAAAGAATAACCTGTAATGTGAAGGCCATGAACTACCTAGTCGAATATTCTCAGGCTGTGGAGAAGCATCACGTCAAAATTTAATTCTGGGTAGTACTTCCATCTGAAATTAAAAATGAATTTGCCTGTAATTGAAAGATATTACTGTCACTAATCTCTCACGAGCTTTTATGCTTGAAGCATCTTTTGAGTTCGTAAGAGGCTTTCGCTTCTGTTTGATGAATTTCTTCCTGATTAATCAACCCACAGTCGTGATTAGCATTAGTAACAGATACCAACTCATACTATGCTTCACAGTTTCAATAGGCCGGGGATACAGAAGTGATATCGTGTCAAATACTTTCCAGAAAAGTTTATTGGGCGCTTAATGTTCAGGCTGCCTCTTTTTATACAAATTTATTTAAATGACGATATGTGGTGTTCAGTAAGAGATTTGATAGCTGAGGAACCACAAAGGGCCTGTCATTGTTTTTTACCTTAAATTATTTCCGGGAGCATTATTTGAAATGAGTTGTTATGATAATGCGCGTAGTCAGCTTCGAATGATAGCATGTTAAGCTGTAAATGTTTCTCTGCTGACAGTCATTAGCAGCCACATGGACTCGGTACTAAAAAGAGTTGTTAGATACAAATGGACAACCAAGCAGTGAACTTGGTTTATCATTCTCGTAACCGTATTTTTGAGCTAGATCAGCTCAGAATAAAAAGTGCTATAGGCATATCACACCAATCAAAATTGTAGATTTCTGCTATGCCTACCAGACTGGGCTAAAAAGTGAAAAAAAAAGCAGCGTTGTTTTTGTGATAAAGCTCTCTGGCTTTGTGAGGCAGCAGTTACTGTCATGTAGTTAAGTTTCTGCCAATAAACAACTCCGGTCTTGAATGAACTGAATCTGTATGAATGCAACATGTGGTGCGTTTTCTTTACAGAGTACGCTTTTCTGGACTACACCTTTGCTGTTAACGGGACTAGCGGTGGCAATAGAAATGAAATGTGGTAAAAATGACTAAAAATCGGCAAAGATGCTCCACAGTTGTTCATCTCTGTAAGAGGACTGTCACGCGCCAAGGAACTTACAGTGCTGTTCTTGTAAGTATCCGCCATTACCGGTGGACTGGAGAAAATATGTGTTTTTTCGGAAGTTATAACTCATGTGTACAAATATGTTGTTGTAATTTCAAAACATTATTAGGTTAATTGGACTTTCTACTATAAATATAAGTATTTTGACATTGCTAGTGTTAAACATGAATCCACAGAGAAAAATGTCAGTTTAATAGAAATTATTGCAGAAAAAATTGAAAAGGAGTTGTGTTATACAGTTACATACCCCGGTAAGCAAACAAGTGATCTTTCTGCTTAAATTTAATTTGCAGCCCATTCAGATATAAAGAAACTCACTAAACTCAAGACCAAGGCGAAGTTCAGCTTTCATTGTGGGGTACAGTGTAAGACAAATCGAACCGCGGAGAAATACGTAGTCCAACATTACACTCACTGGAATTATATAGCAAGCCGGTGTGGCCGAGCGGTTCTAGGCGCTTCAGTCTGGAACCGCGTGACCGCTACGGCCGCAGGTTCGAATCCTGCCTCGGGCATGGATGTGTGTGATGTCCTTAGGTTAGTTAGGTTTAAGTAGTTCAAATGGTTCAAATGGCTCTTCGCACTATGGGACTTAACTTCTAAGGTCATCAGTACCCTAGAACGTAGAACTACTTAAACCTAACTAACCTAAGGACATCACACACATCCATGCCCGAGGCAGGATTCGAACCTGCGACCGTAGCGGTCGCGCGGTTCCAGACTGTAGCACCTAGAACCGCTCGGCCACTCTGGAGGGAGGAGGAGATTAGTGTTTAACGTCCCGTCGACAACGAGGTCATTAGAGACGGAGCGCAAGCTCGGGTGAGGGAAGGATGGGGAAGGAAATCGGCCGTGCCCTTTCAAAGGAACCATCCCGGCATTTGCCTGAAGCGATTTAGGGAAATCACGGAAAACCTAAATCAGGATGGCCGGAGACGGGATTGAACCGTCGTCCTCCCGAATCTCGGCCACTCTGGCCGGCGGTTTAAGTAGTTCTACGTTCTAGGGTACTGATGACCTCAGATGTTAAGTTCCCTTGTGCTCAGAGCCATTAGAACCATTTTTTGGAATCATATACTCGGATAAGTTCCATAGTGCTCAGAGCCATTTGAACCATTTTTTGGAATCATATACTCGGATTTATTTCCTGATTTAACTGCAGAAATATTCTTCATAACAACACAATATGCGAAAATAATACGATAAAGGTGTAATCTGAATCGTCATCAAATATTTCGTCTTCATCATCTGCAGGCTCGTCAAGGACTTCTCAAACAATTTGTTACACACATGTCTCCTCTTCACCGCGCATTTTGAACATAAAGTAAATATGAAACCACACAAAACGCACGAAACAGACAGAACTTCAACATCAGCTGTAGCCTACGAAATAAGAGACGATAACAAAGGTTTCAGAAACGACAAATTTTTCCAGTGATACCGCTGCTACCGTCCAACAACAAGTACGAAGGCTGCAGACCTGACAAGAGCTTGCGAGAGAGATAATTATACGTTTGACACCGAGGAAGACGATCATAAATTCTCCACAAGCACCACAATATTACGTCACCCGCACGCTGAGTGTTAAGCACCACAACTTTAGTGTCAGGTTTTAAGATGACTACGGTCAGTAGTCACCTTAGGTATTAGTGAATCCTTATGTTATTATTGTACGTGGGAATGAAGGCCCTTCGGTCGGCTACTCGTGAGTTCTTTATCGTGGTATTTCGCGAGAACACGCTGAGCCACTTGACAGTATATGCACAACTATCTTGTAATCAAGCACAGTGCGATGCGCTTTCCCTAGCTATCACTGTACTTGTTTACTGTAATGTCGCCGTGTGTTTCCGATAACGGCCATGTGAGCCCAAGTGCAATAATATCGTGGTGCGGTAGTGCAGTGCGTCAGTACAAGTGTAAATAACGAAGGTAAACAGGCAAATTTGAGCTCAAACGAAGTGAAATATCAGCCCTCGGATACTCGAGACCAGCGCCACGGAATTAGTGACCACAGCGTGGGAAAGTGTGTGCGCCTGTGAGCCCGTGCGTCGCGCGAAACTGGAGCCAGTAGTTGTATGGCGTGCACACAGGCTGAGCATCCCGTCACTCCCAGCGTATGCCTGGGGAGTTACCACTTGTGGCTTCAAAAGTTCATATGTGTCGTTATTAATTCCACATACACACGGAAATACACGCATCCACAACACATAGTTCACAACTTTATTATTAGTAGCTATATCAGCGTGTACTTAAACAGATATCTAAGCTGAAACTTCCTGGCAGATTAAAACTGTGTACCGGACCGAGACTCGAACTCGGAACCTTTGCCTTTCGCGGGCAAGTGCTCTACCAACTGAGCTACCCAAGCACGACTCACGCCCCGTCCTCACAGCTTTAATTCCGCCAGTATCTCGTCTCGTACCTTCCAGACCTCACAGAAGCTCTCCTGCGAACCTTGCAGAACTAGCACTTCTGGAAGAAAAGGATATTGCGGAGACATGGCTTTGCCACAGCCTGGAATGAAATTTGCACTCTGCAGCAGAGTGTGCGCTGATATGAAACTTCCTGGCAGGTTAAAACTGTGTGCCGGACGGAGACTCGAACTCGGGACCTTTGCCTTTCCGGCACACGGTTTTAATCTGCCAGGAAGTTTCATATCAGCGCACACTCTGATGCAGAGTGAAAATTTCATTCTGGAGATAGTCAAGCTACCTGTCACATCGTCGTCTCCTAGGTTCTCTGTTAAATTTTCTTTCCTACAGTATCCCTCTTCCCTTCATGCCCTTACTTTTTGTGATTCTTTCAGCACCGTTCCTCTTTACTTTTAAAATTACGACGCCATACCGTTGCCTTCTTTGTTTACTGAAGCCGACTCAAGTTAGCAAATCATATTTGCCATCATATTTCCTGTAAAAGTTTTCTCTCCAACCTCTTTCAACGTTTCTTATGTTTATGATGATATATTATGTATTATAGTTGGTACTGACGTAAAGAGAGAACAATATGAAGCGAAAATTTTGCAAGATACAAAGCATCTGTATTACAGTTACAACGGTTTTAAAGCGGTTTTTCTTTGCAGTCCAATGTTATTATAATTGTCATGTTATTTGTGCTAAACGCTCGAGTGTGGGTTGGTTCAAATGGCTCTGAGCACTATGCGACTTAACTTCTGAGGTCATCAGTCGCCTAGAACTTAGAACTAATTAAACCTAACTAACCTAAGGACATCACACACATCCATGCCCGAGGCAGGATTCGAACCTGCGACCGTAGCGGTCACCGGTTCCAGACTGTAGCGCCTAGAACCGCACGGCCACTCCCGCCGGTGCTCGAGTGTGGGTTCTAGCTATCGTATGTCATCGAAACTTGGTAGATATCCTAATGCATTAATGCGGAACCTATTTACGCTGAAAAAAAATCCATTTGTCGCTCCCACATGCAAATCCGGCGCTGTCAGCTGTTTATATGACGATGTGACTTCCATGCAGTCATTTGACAAATCATAACGTCAGTGAACGATATGGCTGTGGAGAAGAGAACCGGGCATTGTTACTGAAATTTTTTTAGGTGAACGGCAGCGATTACAGTGCCGAATTGAGAGAATACCGCCGACTGAAAGTTCAAAGATGAGAGGCCCGATGTCATTAAATAGTTTAAAGAAGATGACAATGAAATTCGAAAACTCCCAAGATCTTGGTGTTGGCACTGGAAGAGGAGGTGTCCTGTCCCGCGGAAGTTAATGACGAGGTTGCTGCCGCTGTAGCTGACCACACAGCACAGCACGGGTAGTGCCAATGCTCGTGCTGTATCACGAGGATAGGAGGAGGAGGAGATTAGTGTTTAACGTCCCGTCGACAACGAGGTCATTAGAGACGGAGCGCAAGCTCGGGTGAGGGAAGGAAATCGGCCGTGCCCTTTCAAAGGAACCATCCCGGCATTTGCCTGAAGCGATTTAGGGAAATCATGGAAAACCGAAATCAGGATGGCCGGAGACGGGATTGAACCGTCGTCCTCCCGAATGCGAGTCCAGTGTGCTAACCACTGCGCCACCTCGCTCGGTATAGCACGAGGATAGTCCATTCGATGTTCAACAGCACGGGAAGTTTTGTGGCCTATTTCACGCTGGTACCCGTACAAGATCCAGACGCAGCAGCAACTGAGTCCCGGCCGGTGTTGCCAAGCGGTTAAAGGCGCTACAGTCTGGAACCGCGTGACCGCTACGGTCGCAGGTTCGAATCCTGCCTCGGGCATGGATGTGTGTGAAGTCCTTAGGTTAGTTAGGTTTAAGTAGTTCTAGGTTCTAGGGGACTGATGACCTTAGAAGTTAAGTCCCATAGTGCTCAGAGCCATTTGAACCATTTTTGCAACTGAGTCCCCATGATCCGCAGCAACGTTTCGAATTTGCAGTTCCGTTTCTGGCACCAACTGAAGTTGGTGACCGTGACCGGGCAGTATTCTGTGGAGTGACGAGGCACATTTTACACGACAGGGTTCATGGAATACATTGACCTGCCGAATTTAGGGTAGTATTTAACTTCGTGTTGTGCAAAAAATGGTTCAAATGGCTCTGAGCACTATGGGACTTAACTGCTGAGGTCATCAGTCCCCAAGAACTTAGAACTACTTAAACCTAACTAACCTAAGGACATCACACACATCCATGCCCGAGGCCGGATTCGAACCTGCGACCGCAGCGGTCGCGCGGTTCCAGATCGTAGCGTCTAGAACCGCTTGGTCACTCCGGCCGGCGTGTTGTGCACGAAGAGCCACTGCATTCGCCGTATGCAACTGGTGTAGGTTCACAACTACCTTGATTCTCGGTCAGTTCTTCTTTGAAGAGAATACGTCCTGAAGGCCTTTAGGTTTACCTGACTTCCGCACGTTATCGAGAACTCCTTGTACAGCATGTGATTCCTGCTTAGAAAGAGCTCAAGCCGGCCGTTGTGACCGAGCGGTTCTAGGCGCTTCAGTCCGGAACCGCGCTGCTTCTACGGTCGTAGGTTCGATTCCTGCATAGGGCGTGGATGTGTGTGATGTCCTTAGGTTAGTTAGGTTTAAGTAGTTCTAAGTCTAGAGGACTGATGACCTCAGATGTTAGGTCCCATAGTGCTTAGAGCCGTTTGAAAGAGCGCAACTGTGTGGAAACCACTTGTAAGTAGGCTATTTAGTTTTTTATGTTCGTAACGCCGCGTAGCGCTCTGTATGAAAATGACTGGCTGTGTTGTGTGAAGTCTGTGGCTGGTTGGCATTGTTGGAATATTCGCTATTGTAGTGTTGGGCAGTTGGATGTGAACAGCGCGTAGCGTTGCGCAGTCGGAGGTGACCCTCCAGCAGTGGTGGATGTGGGAAAAGAGATGCCAGAGTTTTGAGAGCGGACGATCTGGACGTGTGTCCGCCAGAAAAAGAAAATTTGTAAGACTGGATGTCATGAACTGATATATACATATTATGACTTTTGAACACTATTAAGGTAAATACATGTTTGTTCTCTATCAAAATCTTCCGTTTGCTGACTATGTCTATCAGTAGTTAGTGCCTTCCGTAGTTAAAATCTTTTATTTAGCTGGCAGTAGTGGCGCTCGCTGTATTGCAGTAGTTCGAGTAACGATGATTTTTGTGAAGTGATTCATGAAAGGTATAGGTTATTGTTAGTCAGGGCCATTCTTTTGTGGGGATTATTGAAAGTCAGATTGCGTTGCGCTAAAAATATTGTGTGTCAGTTTATTGATGATCAGAATAAGGAATAAGAGAAATGTCTGTGCACGTTCAGTTTAGCTCAGCTGTTTGAAAATCAAATAACATAGGAGGTTTACCAGCACAGTAATTCATAAATTTTTCTAAGTGGAGGTTTCACACTGTTCACGTGCAAGACGGGCAACGCCTGATGTCGCACGACCAGTGGAACATCCGCTTAATGCAGCCTTCCACAAACGTGTTATTTCCAGAGATGCATGGCCTGCAATATCACCTGATGTGACCCCACGTGACTTTTGGTTCTGAGGATATTTAAAAGAACGCGTTTGCCAAGGACCCTCTGCCAGGTACTTAAATGTGATTTGCTGAGTATCCATGTAGATGGTCTCTTCCTGATATTCCGGCCGGTGTGGCCGAGCGGTTCTAGGCGCTTCAGTCTGGAACCGCGCGACCGCCATACGATAATTGCAACCCACGGTAGTGTTATGTGAGAAGCTTCACTTTAATTACAAACTGAACTTACATGAGCGCACTCATGGTTTATTTCACCACTCTTCTGACTGGTTAGATATGACCCGTAGTGGCTTCCTCTCCTGTGATAATCTCTTCACCTCAGAGTAGCACTTGCACCGACCGTCCCCACTTATTTCTTGCATAAATTCCAATGTCTGTCTTTCCCTATTTACCCTCGCCTGCTCTCTCTAGTATCATGGAAGTTATTCCCTCCTGTCTTAACACTTGTTCTATCATAAAATGGAAACAACAGCTGAGCACTCACATGTACGCCATGAATCAATCCCGCTGAGAAGACCTCGAGATCATCCTGTACCTACCTTTTCTTAGTATTTTCTGTGGAGAAGTTTCTTTCTTATGATCCTTACTTACTTATCCAACAATCACCGGTTCTGTAGTCCATGCGCTGCGTGAAAGAAGTGCCGCGTGGCTGGGGCAAGCGTTTGATAAACTTTGGAAATTTCTTGTGCCCACAATTTCGTCAGTGCGAATTCCCGACTTAAGTTCTGACATTTCTTTTAGGTGTTTTCGGTGACTGTTTTGGTGCAACCACATGAACTTTAACTTTGTTTGAGTAATTGAGGCAGTTATGAACTATAATATATCACTGCACTTATTATTTATAGTCCTGAGACGAAGTTGTTAGATATTATGTCGCGACAGTTATTTACCATAATGACCTTTAGTTTTCGTCGTCATTGTGAGATTCTGCACTTTTGAATTTCAAATATTTGTTGCTAATTTCGAGCGTTGCTATGCTGTTGTAGGAACGTTATTATAGCATGCTACTGTCTTTAACGCTCTGTTTGCACTGCATTCCATGCACTGCCTAATTTGTTATTTTTAAATATTTTATTAATCTGCAATGTGCAAATGTATGTGAGATAACCATTCTCATATATGAGCATATTTCATTTAATAAACATTCTTCGGTTTAAACTTTAAACTACTTGGCCTGGCCTATACCATTACCCCATGGGGTTTTATACAATTAATTCACTTATTTTATTTTATTATATGCAATTCCATATTCACCGACTTATTCTGTCCACTGTTTAAGGATTTGATGGTCCGCCCCGATAGATGCGGTATCTGCGTGGCAGATTGCTAACCGACAGGGCCTGGGTCCGATTTCTGGCCGGGTCGGAAATATTCTACTTTCGGGAAATTAGTGTTGTGTTGTACTTACATTCGTACCGCGATTACTGATAAAGTTGCCTCAAACATACTGTCGTATCGTCTTTCCACTTCTGAGACAGCTATATGGCTGCAAACCGAAAGCCAATAAATTCAAATTAAAAAAAAAAAGAATTGTTCTGTGTTATGCAACTGTGGTAAAAAGTGTCGGTATATAACCCGTACCATCTTATTTATAGAGTTAAACTGACAAAATTTTAGGCCGTGCAAAGCCCTCAACAATATCGGTTATTAGAAACCGTGGTGTGCTCGTTAACCCTCCTAGTATTTGTGAACCGAGAAGGATCCCTCGGCAGTATAGGGTGACGCCAGACGTTCCGAATCATGAGATGAATAGAAGAGCAAAGACGGAAAAGTAACTTTTAAGTTGAACAAAAATCAAGTGGGAGTAATATAAGAGGAAAACGAAGAAAGTGTATTGTTAAGAAAGGTGAAATGGAGGGTCGTAGCTTATCAGCATTCTTGTTCAATTGTTGAGTAAACAAAAAAGATAATGTAGGAAATGGAATAAAAGCGCATATGGTACACATACCGTTGCTAGAGTCTTGCTAGAGTCCACTTAAGGCATAGGTTTTCTATTCAGATGCAAGAGACAATTAGAGACTTTATGGATGGTATGGATATCGTACATTACACAGAACGTGGATTAGGGATACACAAAGACAAAACGACGGTACTGTGGAGTAACATAAAGGAGACAATGACTTCTTTCACATTAAAATTGGGAATGAAATAGTAGCAAGAAGAGAAAGCTCTTCTTCAAGATGCAAGATCGCAAGGAATGAGAAAAAGAAGGAACGTAGCAGAAGCATATAAGAATAACTGAGAAAACGCTTTCTTTAGTAAGAGGGCTCTAACGATGTCAAACATTTGTGTCGGTTAGAGGAAGAAGCTCGTTAGGCTACGCACCCAAGAGGAAAATGGACCTTGAGAAATCCGGACAGGAAGAAACTGGAAAGAGCTGATATGTCGTACTATCATAGAATGTTAAAATTAATTGGACACATGAACACGGAAAGGAGCTAAATACCCTGTTGGCCGTTAAACTTACAAACACCACAAAGACGGCATGCAAACAAACTTCAGTTTCACATGGAGTCTGTCAGTTGCTTGAATATTCAAGTGACTAGCATTTCAGTTTAGCTGCACAAAGCACGTAGGAGTCATGCCAATGAAACTTAGCGGAAAAATTTATAAGGACGTGCGGAAGAGAAATATCGAATAAACCATTAATTTCCACGTGATAGGATAATATTTGTTAATTGGGTACCACGTTTACGTTTCAGGTTACAAATGTTGCACAATGTGACAACCATCTTCATCCACAAAAGTCTGGAAGCCCTAGAGTAGTTGTCCTACTGCTGCCTGAAACGTCTTAGATGGGATATTTACTACTTCTTTCTCTATGCTCACTTCAGCTTCATGCAGGTGTTGTTGTTACGACGACGAACCCTGTCCTTTAGGTAACCCCACTGCCAAAAGTGCGACGGGTTCAAATCTGGTGACCTTGGTGGACACGCAGTTTGGGACGATCGGCCTGTTATTGGTTTCCTCCAAATGCGCTGTGCAGTAAGCAAGTGACCTCAAGCGTAACGTGAGGTGTGACATGAGAACAGTAGAGTTCAAAGCGCCTCTCTTCCGTAGAGCTTGTTGGCAAAGTAGATTGGAGTAACGTGTCCCGTACACGCGGCATGTCATTGGACATTGGGTCCCTAGCTCCCCCCCCCCTCCCCCCCTCCCTCCCAAAAAAAAGTATCAGTCGTGAATTGTGTCGTGAAGCTACATCATATAGTGACGTGTTTAGTATGCATAGGAACTTCATAAACGATCATTGGCTTTTGGCTTTGACCATCCCCAAATGCTACAATTGTGAGGGGTGTTCAATGACCCAGTGATCATAAAGTGTTCACCACTCCAGAAAATATTCCAAGGCAACATGTCGCCAACTTCAAACCTTGCAAGAAATGCAAGAGCTAAGTTTACTCAAATGTCTGCGTTACGTGGTAAAAGTTGGTGAGTAATGTGAAGTTAGCGCGGATACCATTTCACATCTTTTCGGAGCACTTTTGAACGGTGGACCATTGAATGTTCAGCTATCGTAACACAGCTCGTACACTGCTTGAAGAATGTAGACTGCGTACAGTATTCTCAGCTAAGAGAACAGAAACATCTTCAACGAATTGTGACACAATCGGCTGTCGAACTCTCCCAGGAGCAGCTCCCAAGTCGTCAGTTATTCGAACCACCGAATCATATTCTTCAACCCCAGTGCGGAAAGAAAACCTCGTCTTACTCGTTTGATGCGTCGATACACGACATGTGCAATAACGCTATGACTGTTTGTGCACAGTGTACTTCGGCAGAGTATGTATTATAAGAACCAACAAGTCTCGGTGTGGTGTTACGTGTGAGAGCATGCCCGTTTTCGCAAGGTCCTTTTTGTCTGTAAGTGGTTTTACTTTTGACAAACTTATGTATAGTGTGCTGTATATTCTCAACATAATGACGACGTATCACGAGTGATAAACTAATAATGGAGCAAGATATATAACCAAAAATTTTGAGATCAGAATATAACGGTTTCCACTGTCGAAACCCGACGCCAATAATAAATATTAATTAATGCGATCTTGGCTATAAAGTGTTTTTCCACGGTAAAACACATGCTCTAACGGTTCCCTGTCAGTCATATATAACGTTTCGTTACACATCTCATCCAGAATTTCTTGTTCATACCACGCTTTGATCTATATTTTTCGTTGCCTCTGTCATTGTGACGAACACAAGGACAGATTAAAGCGGCCGAAAAATGAGAATACCAGGGGCTGCAGTAATAGATCTGTATATGACCTCGTCCTTTTCAGTATAGGAAGTTCAGTATGACTTCCGTGTTTCCCTTTG
Organism: Schistocerca cancellata; assembly: GCF_023864275.1. Taxonomy (NCBI): domain Eukaryota; kingdom Metazoa; phylum Arthropoda; class Insecta; order Orthoptera; family Acrididae; genus Schistocerca; species Schistocerca cancellata. Next base: position 121,770,319 of record NC_064630.1, read on the forward strand.
CCTCATTTGCAAATAGACTGCACTGAGGCTTTTGTGTGTCTGTCTGCCTGTCATACGCAAACAGACTGCAATATAGCCTCTGTACAGCGTGCATGAGTAGGAGCTTTCTAGAACAGTATCTATGTCAGATATTAAAAATTCCAGACAAAGCAGGGGAACCTTCGTTTTCAACCACATACCCTGGTCTGTGTAGCTGTCGGTTGCCGTTACCAATAGCCGTATACGTTGTTGAGAAATACCGTAACAGAACTGATCTGAGTGCTAAAAAGAATATAACCATGTGTTGCTTGATGTTATAAAGTAAACACTGCCCATTACGTTTTTATTTAACTATTATGATCGATTTCAACCGAAATAAGCTATTGTCACATTTAACTCTAAAATAAAGAGAAACTGACCGTGATAGCAGCAACAGACCTCCTGTATTTTGGTATTAGATCTTGAGACGGCCCAGCACTGCTCGCCAAGAAAGTATCAACACTGCTTGATAATTCTGTGTTGGCTGAAATGAAGATCTATGATGCCATCTTGAAAGTTGGCAATAGGCATAGGATTAATGCGAATAATTTAAGTGTTGTGTTGGATAGAACATGTGTTTCTCGAAAAGACTTGCATTGCATTTCAGGGAAACAGAAGACAATATATTTCATGAAATAATGCAATTGAAAGTGTTGCCCATTTTCTAGTCTCACCCAAAACAGTTTTTCCAAACGAAATAAAGGAAAAAGTCTTAATGGAATGGCTCAAATGGCTCTGACCACTATGGGACTTCACATCTGAGGTCATCAGTCCCCTAGAACGTAGAACTACTTAAACCTAACTAACCTAAGGACATCACACACATCCATGCCCGAGGCAGGATTCGAACCGGCGACCGTAGCGGTTTCGCGGTTCCAGACTGAAGCGCCTAGACCGCTCGGCAACCACGACCGGCTGATGGAATGAGAAGAGAAATTAAAAAGGCTACACCCATCTTTGGCAAGCACAAATTTGCAATACGCAAAACAATTAAGTGCCTGCTCGTGACCAGCATGAGATCTGGGTTTCAGTCGTTGCGATAGGTGAACATTTTCGCTGTCGTTGCCTTTTTGTTAATTCAGTGTCCATTGATAATAAGGAGAACCGACATTTGAAGTTTATTGCAGAACTGTTCTACCGCCGCCAACGTACATTTCGCCTAAGAGCCACGAAGATAAGAGAAATTAGGCAAATAGGCAAATCAGGTAGATATACAGGCGTCCTAGTGATCTCCCTCGTTTGTGCAACAACAACTATGACTTGTCAGTACGGTACACACAGCCCATATATGGCGACGGATGCTGATGGTTTCTTGCTTAAACGACGGATGCCCCTGCTCCGCCAATCATCTATCTTCTAATATTTCCCCCATGCAACACTTTTGGGATGTTGTCAGTTAATAATTCATTCTTCTTGTCTCTCGAACAAACAATGTCAAAACTTCTTGAACTCACCCAGTAACCAGATGAAGGTTATTCACTGCAACATATTTAGATACTTTTATTTCACCCGACGACATTTAGAATTTATGAATACGTGTGCGTTTGGGCTTTACACCATGCTCAATTCATATAGCGGTCTGTAATCATAATCATTTGCGTATTATCATATGTGCTACAGGATTTTTTGCACCAAGTGTTTTCTTCTTTTTCATGCAATTTTCACATTTATTTAGATTATACAACTCTAAAAACAATACCAGATAGTATATGAGAGCAAAATTTTATACATTTGTACCTCTTTAGCCCTCTCATTATTGGAGGTCTGAACGGTGGAGTCCTAGGAGAAAAACTTTTGTCATAATGTGAATGCTGTGAATGACATTTCTGAGAAGAACCGGAGTATATTCTGGAGTTTACTGCATAGGAAACGAAGAAAAAGAGGCGGTAAGAACTGAATGCAGCCACCACGTTAAAATAGAATATTTTGTCGTTCCACGAAATCACTGAACCCTGCACGACGGGATAAACGCTAGAAAAGAGAGAGGGAAAAGGAAACAGAGCACAGCATGTCACTCTCGACAAACAGAGATCTTCAGACGAAAAGGCAACTTTGATCGTAGCGCAAGGGGATGTTACTAGACCATTACTTTTCACAATATAATAAATTACCTATTGGATAAAGTGAGAAGTCCCCCGAGGCTTTTCATAGGTAGTGCTGTTGTGTACAGAGGTGTCGCAACGATGTAGAGAATCTACGGTTGGAGCAGGTATTGCCAGTTGAACTTCACCATAAATGTAGCGCAATGAGCTTAAGTCGGCAGAAAGGCATGTTACTGTATCATTATGCGGTTGCAGAACAGTCACTGGAAGCAGTCACATCCATAAAATATCTGAATATTCGTACAGCCGGCCGGTGTGGTTCTAGGCGCTTCAGTCTGGAACCGCGCGACCGCTACGGTCGCAGGTTCGAATCCTGCCTCGGGCATGGCTGTGTGTGATGTCCTTAGGTTAGTTAGGTTTAAGTAGTTCTAAGTTCTAGGGGACTGATGACCTCAGCAGTTAAATCCCATAGTGCTCAGAGCCATTTGAACCAATATTCGTATAGAACGATTTAAAACTGTCTCTGCATGTCCATCTTTTCAGAGACGGATGCGAGACTCGGCTGTTCAGTACAGGATGTCAAATCAAACACCTTTCAGCAGTCTAATTTCGAACAGTTATTTTATTTGGCTACCAGTTTCGGCGTTTTACTGCGCCATCTTCAGGACCCTTGTCCGACATGTAGGAAGATTCCAACCTCGGTTGCGGCCAAAATAGGGACAGCATGCAAATACTGGTATCTGTAGATTTATGCTTGATACAGCGATCACTTCAACTATCATCTGCCGACCGATCTGTAATAGACACACAATTGCGATACTGGAGCTTGGCGCCAGTACTGCAACTGGATATTACAGCATGTGCGTGATGGACTTCCCTTTTACGATGAAGTACAGTTGCAGTTATCGGTGTACGTGAAACGCAAAACAATCGACGTTAGAGTTCTGAAAATCCGCATCAGCAACATCATGAGCCTCTGCGTGTTGTGAAAACAGGCGTGCAGTTAGTGCCCTACGAATTACTGGATTGATCTTTTTCCACGGAACATATAACAGTTATTTGAAAAATATACTGCAACGTTTGTTCAGAGAACTAACAACTAATGAAAAAAACCTACGGTTCGTTCCAGCAGGTCAATTGAAAACGTATCTCAGTTGCGTCTACAGTATTAAGAGGTGATTTTGATTACAATGTACAAGTAGTTGATCTCCGCGTTCCCGAGACCTGAGTCCACGTGAGTTTTAATTTTAACGGAATTTAAAAGACCAGCCACATACTCTTGATGAGTTTCGAGACAATATTCGGTTTGAAATTTCATGAACTTAGGCAGCCAAAGTCGAACGAGTGATTGACAATGTATTGAGAGGATTGACAATGTGTAGAGAGGACACCTGCTTGGTATTGCGTCAGAGGGAAGTATTTTGAGCTTCTTGTGGAAATAAACTTATGCTTAATTTAGTCACACCGCATCTTAGATTAAAGTCAGATCTGGGAAGACGTGCCGAGCCCTCATACAGCGGCTGCCAGGGAAACAGCCGAGGCACATCGTGTGCCAACTGCAGGAAAGCATTTGCGTCCCGCGTGAAACATACTCTATAAGTAAAATCGTACTGACATCCTTCCAAGTCTGGTCACCTATCCCCTGTACAGCAATTTACTTACTTCATAATTCTAATCAGTTACTGACTTTATGATTAAAATTATATGTGATGCTTTGGATTTTGTCGACGTAATAAACAGTTCATGGGTTCACGGGTATCGCGTTGGATAGTGTTGTGAAAGCCTGCACAATATTTCAACGATACAGCTACTCGTCATCTGCAGTGGTTCCCCAAAATATGCACTGGTTCGCTAGAAAAGCGCAAGCGCCAAGGGGTACATCGCCATCGTAGATAAACCGTGGAATACGGCGACAACCAATGCCCCCTGCCGGAGAAACGGACCATGTCTTTTCACGCGGAAAAAACGCGGCCACGAATCGCTGTCCAACCCGCACGCGCGCAGTGTTACTGCCCAGTTTAAGTGTCCAGACTCTGATTCCCCGTATGTGACGATTCGGATTCCTTTGTCTGCGGCCGGCGATGCCTTAGCGCAGGCAATGCTGATTCCCATGCCTTGCTAAGTTGAAATCCTGTGTCGCTATTAATCAGGTAGTTTCTTCGACGTATTTCGACTGCTTTTTGATTATGGTGTCCTAGTACGTGGGGGCTGACGGAAGGAACTTAGTCTCTCCGTGATTCATCTACGCCTCGTGTCAAAACAGTGTTCAGCAGCAGCAGACTTTTCTAGCTGACCGAAGCTGGTGTGACTTCTGCATACAGCGCAACTTTGACAGTGCGACACGTCTGGCCAGTGTATGATTTTCCACGCCGGTACGGGATTTTATATATCTCTGGTCTCCTTAGAACTAGGTTCTCTTTAACAGAACCCAGCATCGTTTGCACTCACGTGGAGAGCAGAAGACACGTTTATTTTATGCTTCTTGAACATCCTGCAGATATGAAAGGACACGCCACCAATGTAGGGAAACCATCATCGTGTAGTTCTTCATTTCTTCTGGTTGTTCTTGAGGTCTAGTGCGTGCAGATTGAAATGAATTACGAATATGTTTATCAGAGGACCGTTCCCGTTTTATACAAACACAAAGATAATGTAGCGGGTGATCAAAAAGTCAGTATAAATTTGAAAACTGAATAAATCACGGAATAATGTAGATAGAGAGGTACAAATTGACACACGTGCTTGGATTGACATGGGTTTTTATTAGAACCAAAAGAAATACGAAAGTTCAAAAAATATCCGACAGATGGCGCTTTATCTGATCAGAATAGCAATAATTAGCATAACAAAGTAATACAAAACAAAGATGATGTTCTTTACAGGAAATGCTCAATATGTCCACCATCATTCCTGAACAATAGGTGTAGTCGAGGAATAATGTTGTGAACAGCACTGTAAAGCATGTCCGGAGTTATGGTGAGGCATTGGCGTCGGATGTTGTCTTTCAGCATCCCTAGAGATGTCGGTCGATCACGATACACTTGAGACTTCAGGCAACCCCAAAGCCAATAATCACGCGGACTGAGGTCTGGGAACCTGGGAGGCCAAGCATGACGAAAGTGGCGGCTGAGAACACGATCATCACCAAACGACGCGCGCAAGAGATCTTTCACGCGTCTAGCAATATGGGGTGGTTCTAATAAAACCCCATGTCATTCCAAGCATGTGTGTCAATTTTTACCTCTCTATCTACATTATTCCGTGGTTTATTAAGTTTTCAAATTTATACTGACTTTTTGATCACCTGGTAGATAAACTCCTTGCACCTGAGGCAGCTCTAGCCCTACGAACGAGACTCCGTAATAACGCCACTGCGTTGAGATGGATGATATTGCCTGCAGTTCTTAATAATTTTAGGCATGTGAAATGGTTTGTAATACGTATGTAGATTCGTCTCAGACGCGGAGAAACGAAATGCATGTACTGACTTGCATAATATTTTTATTGTGAATGATGTAAAGCGTTAAGGTGCTCCGGAACGCCCTATACTTGCAATGTTAAAATAACGCTTATAAATTACATCTTTCCTCACAAAGTATTTGAGGTAGGAAGTTGAACTTTTTACAGATTATTTATTGGAATATGGGCTACAACGTAACATAGGGATTTTACAAAATTTTAGTTCAGTTATTAAAGATGATTTTTTTTCAATTGTAATGAAAATTCACAACATTTTTTTGCAATTTTTTATTTATATATTCAAAAATATACAGTTTTTTGGAAAAAGGCTGTGTTAAATTATGCAGAAGGTACTGTGTAACATTTACTGAAAGTTTGAAACAAATATGTTTGGAAGATCCTTAGAAAACATGTAATTAGTATGAGAAAATAAAAGTTTTGGGAATCGAGTGACAAAGATTGGATTAACTTTTTAGTGCATTCCAGGTGCATAGGATGGATTATCTTCATCCTCTGCAAACTCCTCCTCCAGCTTCCTCTTGTTCCTCCTCCTGTTTACTCTTGCTTGTATTTCTAGACTCTTTACTGCCCTGTCTGCAGCCCGAAGGCGTTCCTTGTCTAAAGCAAGCATCGCTCGTACCATGTTAGAACCTATCTTCATTCCCATATTTCTAAATACCTTGCACCTTACAATGTTGCCATCATTGAAAGTCGCAACAGCAACTTTACTTTTACTCATTATTATACTTCAACAAAACAGAGACTCAAGAAACAGAATTAATTACGAATATTTTCGAGATAACGGCAGAGTAAATAAACATGAAACAATCGACAATCACACCAGCGATATATATTGAACCATCACAGGTTACCCACAACACATACTTTATCTCACATCACTAAAATGTACCTGATGAACACGGACGTTAATAATAACACCATTTGACAGCAGTTTAACAGCGCCACAGTGGGTCACGCCCATGTAGAACACATTTAAAAAAAAATTTAAAAATATTTGTAGTCTTCGGAATTGAATAAATTATATATCTATTAAAAGGTAATAGTCTGCAGATTCAGAAAACGCAAAAAAGTAAAAATTGAACTTTTCATGATTTTGAGCCTTTCCCGAGCCCCTTAAAGGAAAAGGGGGAAAAACGAGGCTCCATTTGGCGAGAGAGGTTAATGATGTCGGCCGGCTCGTTATTCTCGGGTTTCGTAACGAAAGTCGGCGCCGTTTCATTTCGCCCGGCGCCTTTACAGTGGCAACGACAGCGACAGCGACATGCAGATTTCCTGGAAGCCGTTTGCCGGGCGTTACAGCCGCTCTCTGCGGTCACGAGGCCCTGGATCTGCGTGTGACCCGCGTGTCGCTGGGTGACCTCGGGGCTACCACGGTTATTGCGACGCACCGTACGGACTGCGCGAGTGGAATTCTCCAGAGAAGGCGCACTTTTCCTTTGAGTTTTCAGCTAATCGGTGCCAGCGCCATCAGCACAGATGCTGTGACTCTGGTGATACACAGCGTGCTTCTGGGAAGCTGTCACCCGCGTCTGTGGGGACTTTTTATTTGTTTGTTTGGATTCTTTAAAAGGTTATCACGTTTTCCAAGTACGTGGTATCCGTAATTAAAGTTTCGGTTTCAAAACGCTATAGAAAGAGAAACACTGCTCGGAATGACGTCAAAGAGCAGCCTGTTACTAACGCAGAGGGAAACGTAATGCAGCCAAAGAAATTTAACGAAAATTTGACCAATACATAGCACCGTAAGCGTCAGAGTATGCACACCAACAGACGCGCGTCGCACGGCTGTTCCTCAGTTTGGGTCCAACATGGCACTCTCCATGTAGGATCGTACGTTGCTAGTAAATTCATTTACAAGAGTGTTGACAGTGTACGCCAGTAGTGCAGAAGTTCCGGACACTCAAAGGAATGAATTAAGGCATTGATCCGATGTCTGTTAAGGGTCTGTGGAAAACTATTACAAAATTCGGAAAGACAAGTTCTTTTGAAGTGCAGTGTGAGAGAGGGAGGAAAGCAGTTGATCCTACGTCCGTCGAAAGTGTGGTCACAGCATTGCAGAAGAGCTCGAGCAGTGGTCTATAATCATGCAGTGCACGGGGAACTGTCCGAAGATTGGACATGCATGCGTGTACGGTACATAAAATGCTACGAAACATCCTGCATTGCTATCCGTACAAAATCGCCAATGTTCAGGGTTTGATTCCTGCTGACCCGCCAGCGAGACAAGCGTTCGCTATGGAATTTCTTGCTCGCGTGGAAGTGGACAACGAAATGAAAGACCATGGAAGATCCTGTCAACAGACGAAGCCGGTTTCCATCTCCAAGCACATGTCAATACGCAGTGTGTCAGAATATGGGCAACGGAAAATCCGTGCGGACATCTACCGGTACCACTTCACTCTCCGAGGGGTGACTGTGTGGTGCGGGTTGAAGGCATCGTTTATTGTAATGCCATATTTTTTTTTGGATATGAGTCCTGCGGGTCCTGTTATCTGTACCGTTACCGGTAAACGCCATGAGAATCTTTTGTGCACCAACGTCATTCCAGCCTTTCAACAGCGACGATGCGTGAGTAGGACCATTTTTTTATGCAAGATGGCTCTCCTCCACACACTGCACAGCTATTGAAGCGGCTGGTGCTGAGGTATTTCGGACATGCTAGAATTACCAGTCGTCATTTCCCCACAACATGGCCATCCCGATCACCTGATCTTAAACCGTGTGACTTCCGGTGGGAGGATTGTCTGAAAGACGTTGTCTTCAGCGCTCCAATCACTAACGTTGCTGAACTGAAGGCATGCACTGCGCTACGCATTCTGTACGTCAACGCCGAGACACCCCGATCTTTTGAGGAACATGCTCTTTCTCGATTTCAGTTTGCGGTTGAAAACGGTGGACAGCGTACTGAACACGTCTTGCAGTCGTTTGGCTTTTCATACGATTTTTGGCCTCACGACGAAAACCGATTTTTCCCCTCCGATTGGTACGACCTTGCCGAGGTGGGTGGTGTAAGGTACCCCCTATTTGCAGATAAGACCGCGTTTTACTTAATTTCCAGTTTTGCTATTTCACACACATGAAGTGAATGTACCAGTGCTACAGAACGTATGGAATAACGAGCGAGCGGTAGGTTCCCACGTTGACTAACAGAGATGGTTGGCCACCTGGAACTTTCAGCGAAAGTGGTGTGAGGTGCCAATGCTGAAAGCGCTCGTGACGTCACCAAAGAGATACGTAGGGAAGCTTCATTTATTCCGACGCGAATCAAGTAACTGTTATTGATAAGTATTTGCTAACAAAAGTTGCAATTTGTCACTCAGACATTAGGAGGAGTACAAGGGTCCTAAACACTATCTTTCAGTAACTTTACAAAGCCAGGGAAACGTTGGTATTCATAAATAAGTGAATAACTTTGAAATAACTCAAGATGTACGATGTTATACGAACTAAACCCACTGTACGCTCAAGTTACAGACTGTGGTCCATTGTCTGCAGCCGTCGATAGGATGCCTTTCGTTCTAGTCATGCGGTAGACCATGCTCTCGTTCTATTAATAGTTATAATTTGGACAAGTTCATTTTACGTTGTTTCTTAAATAAACGCACCATAATGAAATCCTGTGTAAAAATTATTTGCACAGAAATATTCTTCCCACTTCATTATGAAAAACATGGAGAGTAGTATTGTACTTTCAGAATCCGATGGTACCGCTACGGCTCTGCAAGGGGACATAAAACTACGATTGCATCTCCACATAACAATATGCGGAGGCTCACTGAGTCAGTTCAAGGACGGACTGGCTTAATTATTGCAAAACTCGGGTAGGAAAGCATGGCCAGTTGTACTGTAGGCCCCTTATACCATCATCTAAGGACTCACCGGCTAACTGAGACATTTCGGACGTTTATTACGAGAGGGGGATTATTGAAATGGGCTTACCTAACTAACATAGCCACAACTGGTGACTGCTGAACTTGTGCAGTCATGCACACTGACCAGCACCGGCTGTGTAACGTGCAAATCATCTGTCTGTGCGAGTTATCTGTCATATTGTGGCAGACCCCATTTACGTGAAGACACTTAAAGCGACATCTGTTGGTAAAATGTTCGTTAAAATTTTTTTGTTCCGTGACATTTCCCCCTGGCTCAAGTTCGCCATCCTGAGTAGTGGTCTCTTTCTACATCGTTTGGAAGCCTGCAGCTTTAATTACGGACGTCCTTTCAGTAACATGTTTTTGGGCATTTGTTGAAAGTAAAATGACTTAACTGGCAGCCAGTAGCACGATGTGTTGCAGATAGGGGCAAAAAGTAGAATAAGAAGCGAGAGGATGTATTATTAGCTGTAGAGTGAAGTATAACAAATGTAGCACTGCGACGAAAAAAGTGTGTTGCGAATTTCCAGGATGTTCCTTACCATTAGGGAGAAAATTATGTAGACAGCAGTAGATTGTAAACTGGGTACTTTGAGATGGAGTAGCAATGCTCGGAAATCACTATTTTGGGCCGTATTAAGTCTCGAATGAGCAATGCATTTGTTACAAAATTGCTTATCTGTCTGAGCAAACAACTGCACGCCGCTTCGACGCTGACAGAGTTACCTTGAAAAATAATACACAGTCTAATGAAGTGGCAGGGAAGTGTGTTGCAACCCTTACTGTTCATGTAGAATAATAACGCTTTGTCAGAGCATCTTAATAGTACAGGGTGATTCAAAAAGAATACCACAACTTTAAAAATGTGTATTTAATGAAAGAAACATAATATAACCTTCTGTTATACATCATTACAAAGAGTATTTAAAAAGGTTTTTTTTCACTCAAAAACAAGTTCAGAGATGTTCAATATGGCCCCCTCCAGACACTCGAGCAATATCAACCCGATTCTCCAACTTGTTCCACACTCTCTGTAGCATATCAGGCGTAACAGTTTGGATAGCTGCTGTTATTTCTCGTTTCAAATCATCAGTGGTGGCTGGGAGAGGTGGCCGAAACACCATATCCTTAACATACCCCCATAAGAAAAAATCGCAGGGGGTAAGATCAGGGCTTCTTGGAGGCCAGTGATGAAGTGCTCTGTCACGGGCTGCCTGGCGGCCGATCCATCGCCTCGGGTAGTTGACGTTCAGGTTTCATAACTAACCTTTTTCGTAGGACTCTCCATACAGTTGATTGTGGAATTTGAGCAGAACTTTTCCCTTTGCACAAACACCCATTCTCTGGTAACTGTTTATACCAACGTTTAATACACCACCTATCAGGAGGTTTAACACCATACTTCGTTCGAAATGCACGCTGAACAACTGTCGTCGATTCACTTCTGCCGTACTCAATAACACAAAAAGCTTTCTGTTGAGCGGTCGCCATCTTAGCATCAACTGACGCTGACGCCTAGTCAACAGCGCCTCAAGCGAACAAATGTACAACTAAATGAAACTTTATAGCTCCCTTAATTCGCCGACAGATAGTGCTTAGCTCTGCCTTTTGTTGTTGCAGAGTTTTAAATTCCTAAAGTTGTGGTATTCTTTTTGAATTACCCTGTATATTAGACTGTACCCACATCGTGTAATTTCTTTGTCTTATTATGCTTAATGTAACATCTTTGTCACCACATTCTTTGGTTAAGCACCTATGTAAATGTTTATTCATATTCTCTGTCAGTTTATCTCAGTGTAATTAATCCAGGCATAGAATTTTCAAATCTACGTTCTGCTTAAATGCTTTTATATTGGTATATGTAAAACTGGTTGGTGCATAGGGAACGTGGATTTGTACTTATTTAAAACCTTGAGGGAAACCGCAAGGAGTCTTTGTCGCAAAATCAACCGGTGGCTAGCACGCAAACTGTTCACATCTTGTGTGCTGAATTTTTTTCAGCTCGGTTGGCTCTGAACCACAAAAATGAGACGCCCAGAAGATAACTTTCAGAGCCCTTACACATCAAAAGCCATCAGTACATTTGCGACGTTTACTTTAGCCACAGACCCACAACCACCAAATGCATCTCAAGTAAAAGTGTAGCGTTGTAATTTTCTTGCATGGACCACTTATTTGCTTTATTTGCAATGAATAACTGGTTTCAATTCAGTGTTGATAACTTTGAATCACTCCATGGTCATTTTAAAAATGGTTCAAATGGCTCTGAGCATTATGGGACTTAACTACTGAGGTCATCACTCCCCTAGAACTTAGAACTACTTAAACCTAACTAACCTAAGGACATTACACACATCCATGCCCGAGGCAGGATTCGAACCTGCGACCGTAGCGGTCACGCGGTTTCAAACTGACGTGCTTAGAACCGCACGGCCACACCGGCTGGCATGGTCATTTTATCTAGGCAGGAGTCTTTTGCTTTCCGTAGAGCCTCAATACATCCGAGTGTCCTGTTCTACTGAACTGCAGAGTATTCAATGCTTTTATAGTACACATTAATATTAGAGGAGTAGTAGATTTCTTAAGTTCTCAGTTATTTTTGTTTCTTAAATAATCCAGGTAATTATTCACAAGCCAATAGTTAAAGTTTTGCACAAGTGTAGCTGTAAAGAAAAGAACTAATTGCTTTACTTAAGTCATCCTTACAAAAATTAATTCAGCATTACAGGCAGTTGAAAATAATAGTGATCATAATAAGTGGTTATTGGCCACTTCAGTTTAAGAGTCAACATAATGAACATACGCTGCACATGTTTGTAAAAGTTTTCCTATTCTTGCATTTCTGTTTATAAGTGTTCGATAATTCTGCCTTGCTAGAAGTGTTTGGCACTGTTCTCGGTCAAATAATAGAATAGCTTCTGGGTCCCAATGCTAAACGTTGAGAGAGTATTACAATCATTAGTACTATGAATGTACTTATGAAGTGCACCAATCATTTTAATAGCAAGTGTTCCTTAATGATTAATTGGCTGCAACTGTTCAGACCATAACAGATTATGGGCACTCTTATTTATTTACGATCTGCTTAATACAACGAAGTAAATGCTCCCTAAGCAAACATAAAGTAATTGGATCAGTTAATTTACAAGTTTAAAGATCATTTCCATGTCAATACTTTCCAATAGTTAAAAATTAGTAAAAGCTCCTCTTCTCCAAAATTGCGTGTTCTTCTCCCTTATGTACTGACTTTGTGTGAAGAAAGTAGCTTTATTACTTTAAATACAGGAAGAAGATGTGAGTGAGAGACAGTTTGCTGGCATAACGGTTTAAGATTTCATAGACTGCATCTGATTCCATCATGGCAGACATCTGTTCCATGGCTTGCTAGACTATGCTGTTGTTTCGTGTCCTATTTACCAAACAGAGTTTAGTAGCAAGTAAAGCCGTACACAGTAGTTATTTATTTAATGAACAGTATAATCTCTTGGTACCATTTTGCCTAATTAGACGGGCGACCATTTTCCTTTACTTTAATTACAGTTTCCTTTGTGATTACCGGAAACTTAGTTCCATTTCCGCTAGTTCAACTACTTTTCTCTGTTGTTGTTGTTGTCTTCAGTCCAGAGACTGATTTGATGCAGCTCTCCATGCTAGTCTGTCCTGTGCAAGCTTTTTCATCTCCCAGTACCTACTGCAACTTACATCCTTCTGAATCTGTTTAGTGTATTCATCTCTATCAAAACATAATCGTTTAGATAAAGATACATAGTCCGATACCTTCTTCATTAACACATGACCACGGTCATTCTAAATTCGTCTGAAAAGAGTGACATTGTCGACGAACTGCTATTGTAGTAGTAGGCGGTAGTGTTATAACCTGACACTTTTTGCAGTTCATAGAGTTTTCTATAACGAAGTACTGTCTGAAAAAAGCTGCACAGCTATTCAGTCAATTCTTGACAAGATTTCAAAGTTGTACATCAATTATCAACTTACTTTATATTCTCAGGAATGTAATCATTCTGCACTTCACAAAACAATGATACGCAGTGTCCTATGAGTAAAACATCAATGGGCCCACAATAAGAATCAATCAACTCACAAAAATAAGTGAGTGTAACAATTTTTTGGGATATGAAATGGAGTGATCGCATAGCGAGTGGCAGACTTTGGTTCGTTGGCAGAATAGTGGGAATCTGTTTACAAAAACTCGCGCGACCTACTCTGGACTGTTGTTCTAGTGTGTAGAAGCCACGTCATATAAGACTAACAGGGGTTATCGAACGCCTACAAGGAAGGTCTATGAGTCCTGTTTGACTCATGGAAGAGTGTCATGGAGATGGTGGAAAACCTAAGCTGACAGATGCTCGAAGATATATACTATCTATATCCCGAAAGCCTATTTAAAAACTTTCAAGAACTAGAATTGTGGTTAAGAATATATCCCATCCCGCTCCATATCTTTCCCGGAGGGTCGTGAAGATAAGACTAATAACAACGCACGAACGGTATTTAACCAACGGTCCATACGCGAACGGGGCGTGAAGAAAGCCTAACGTGTGATGCAATGAGAAGTACCTTGTGACAAGCGCTTTTGCAGAGTACGAATGTGGATGTAAATATCGCGCGTATTGCACATTTTGTACCTGTCCACGAGGGGTCCCACATTTTTAGATTTTGACGAGCAGTCAGCTTAGCCGTTAGGCTATCTGAGCACGCCTCCAGATCTCACCGAAAACAGGAGAGACGGATTCAAATAGCGGTTAGGCAGAAATACTCATTACACAGTCGGTTCAACATTTCGAACCAGTTTTCACTGGCAACATCATAATTTCTTTTATCTACTCAGATTAATCCAACTAATGCAGTGGTTCCCAACTTGGGGGTAATTACCCCCTGAGGGGTAAAATAAAATTTTCTGAGGGGTAAAACCTAAACGATCGATTCTGTTTCAGTCAAGAAACTAAATAATTTTCAAAATGTCATTAGTAAAATTAAAATTTTGTAAGACTAATATTTATTATATAAGTTATCAATAATTACCTTCTCTCAATTAGTAGCCCGCATCTCGTGGTCGTGCGGTAGCGTTCTCGCTTCCCACGCCCGGGTTCCCGGGTTCCATTCCCGGCGGGGTCAGGGATTTTCTCTGCCTCGTGATGGCTGGGTGTTGTGTGCTGTCCTTAGGTTAGTTAGGTTTAAGTAGTTCTAAGTTCTAGGGGACTGATGACCATAGATGTTAAGTCCCATAGTGCTCAGAGCCATTTGAACCATTTTGAACCTCTCAATTAGTAGCATTAATGCGGTGGATGTTATGGGTTCCGCACATACTCCATCCACTACATACATACGTTGTGCTTTGTTCCGTACATCGCTGATGACAAAAGTGAGATATATACGAAACAAATACTAAATATATGAAGAAAATGTCTCCTCCCACAAACAGCGGACGAAAGGAGTTTTCGTGCAGTGCAGCATGTGAAGACTGGTCACGTAAGAACCCAGCAACTTGACTTGATATACACCTTTCTACACATAAAGTGTGAAGAGTATTGTTGGTGGCAAAACCACACTCCAGTTATAAATAAAGAATGCAAACAATGAGGACGAATAAGTCTGAATCCAAAGTTCTGTTCTCTCAGAGGTCCGCATCAGTAGCTGAGTGGTCAGCGCAGCAGACGGAAATGCAGAGGAGCCGGTTTCGATTCCCGGTACTGTTAGCGGGAGGAATGGAACGGGCGCGCTGATCCTCGTGAGGCAACTGAGGGCTTCCTGAAAACTGAAATTTTTCTCTTCTTTCATTTCACTTACTGCACATTTAAAGACTTATTGCCTAGTATTTTGAACCAGGTTCTATAGTTTACAATTTTTCGTATGACAACATAAATTGTTCCCAGAATGAGATTTTCACTCTGCAGCGGAGTGTGCGCTGATATGAAACTTCCTGGCAGATTAAAACTGTGTGCCCGACCGAGATTCGTACTCGAGACCTTTACCTTTCGCGGACAAATGCTCTACCATCTGAGCTACCGAAGCGCGACTCACGCCCGGTACTCACAGCTTTACTTCTGCCAGTATCTCG
The DNA here is from genome assembly GCF_023864275.1 of Schistocerca cancellata. NCBI lineage: Eukaryota > Metazoa > Arthropoda > Insecta > Orthoptera > Acrididae > Schistocerca > Schistocerca cancellata. The sequence continues at coordinate 121,785,810 of NC_064630.1, forward strand.
TCTCCTACCTTCCAAACTTTACAGAAGCTCTCCTGCGAACCTTGCAGAACTAGCACTCCTGAAAGAAAGGATATTGCGGAGACATGGCTTAGCCACAGCCTGGGGGAGGTTTCCAGAATGAGATTTTCACTCTGCAGCGGAGTGTCGCTGATATGAAACTTCCAGGCAGATTAAAACTGTGTGCCCGACCGAGATTCGAACTCGGGACCTTTGCCTTTCGCGGGCAAGTGCTCTACTATCTGAGCTACCGAAGCACGACTCACGCCCGGTACTCACAGCTTTACTTCTGCTAGTATCTCGTCTCCTACCTACCAAAAAAGCAGGAGAGCTTCTCTAAAGTTTGGAAGGTAGGAGACGAGATACTGGCAGAAGTAAAGCTGTGAGTAGCGGGCGTGAGTCGTGCTTCGGTAGCTCAGATGGTAGAGCACTTGCCCGCGAAAGGCAAAGATCCCGAGTTCGAGTCTCGGTCGGGCACACAGTTTTAATCTGCCAGGAAGTTTCATAAACTGTTCCATTATTCCAAGCAGATATTGCTTACAGCAATAAAGATCGAAGTATTAACGATGAGCTAAAAGGAAGAAAATTTAAATTAATTAATGGAAAAGGAGTGTTTTAGAAAACATCTTTAGTAAATTGTTGAAATTCAATGAAGGTTAAAGATGATACGAACGATTAGAGATGGTCTGTAGGTTGTCAGGACCGAAGTCAATCGGGTGCGATGCCTCGGGAAAGGACCGTGCGCCCACCGCTCGTCGTGTTGTTACCAGGGTGCGTGTCAATATCTGCTGAACAGGTTGTTCGTGACTCTAGGTACAATAGCCTTTCACGGCTTGTATACCAAGGGATTTGGTAAAGGAAATTGTTATCATCGTCTGCATTGTTTCTTGGGTCACTTTCGCCATCTTCCTCTGAGGTGTCTCTCATCTTGATTAAATGCTGTGTCCTGGGTCTCGTGTCAGGTCTGTCGTTCGTTTACGTATTGAAGGTGCAGGACCTTTTGAGATTTATTCTGCCGTGCAGTTGATTTCTTTCCATGGTGTTTCGTCTCTAATCGCTTTGTGCAAGCCCTCTAGTAACTGTCTTAGACGTTTGGCTTGCGTGAAAAGTGTGCAGTGTACTACGACGTGCTCTGCGGAATGTCTCTCCTCACAAGCTCGTTCTCATTGAGTGTGTGTGATTTAAATACAATGGGTAAAGGCTATGTCCAGTCTGGATTTGATTTGGATCATTGTTTAGTTCAATGTGTCTCATTCCTAAACTTCCCTGATTTAGGGAATAGGGTACAAACTCTCCTGTGATTGTATCTGCTGTCCGATTCCCATTGCCAGCCATCTGACCGCCACTTCTTTAAGTGGCTTTTTTTTCTTATTTCTTCCCATGTTCTGAAAGTTACCTTGTCAAGTTTTCCAAATACGCTGCTGCCCCGTGTCTGATGCTGTAGTCTATCGCGTAGAGTCTCGAACCCATAGATAGTGCTTCAAGTGAGATGGTCCGGAAAGCCCCGACAGCATTAGCAGCACACGTCTTGGCCTCCATCTAACAGCTGTTCGTTAATAACAAAGCACAGAGATGGCAACAGCCGGGAGAGCAGTGTGCTGGCAACACTCTTCTCCATATCGCATCCATTGGCCCCATTGATGGAGGATGACACGGTACGGCCGGTGCGGAGGGGCCTGCCAGAGTATGCGGACGGAGTTTACGTTTCTACGTATCCACTACCACTGGCGGTCGTCACTTTGAACATATACTACGAGCTGAAGCTCAAAAGTTTCAAATGGCTCTAAGCATTAAGGGACGTAACATCTGAGGTCATCAGTCCCCAGGACTTACAGCTACTTAAACCTAACTAACCTAAGAACATCACACACATCCAAGCCCAAGGTAGGATTCGAACCTGCGACTGTAGCAGCAGCGCCGTTCCGGACTGAAGCGCCTAGAACCACTCGGCCACAGCGACCAGCCTGATAGTATTGTCGTCCCATCATATCGCACACGACCTCGACTGCAGAAAAATCTGGAGATTGTGCTGGCGAAGAAAGTTGCTGCACGTCTTGCAGACCACGTTGAGTTTCACTGAAGTGTTTGGACGCGCATTATTCTTCTTGAACAATACGTCACTTTCTCTTTACAAGTATGGCAAAAGAACGTGTCCAACAACTTCTGCGCATTCTGCAGGCACCAAGCGCTGGTTAGCGTCTCCTCCAGAAACGCCAAAAGCCAAGGAACGTTGTAGCTCGCCGATGGGGTTGGGAGGAGGGGGGGGGGGAGGGCAGTGTGTCTTGGACGATACAGGAAACGCCAGGTCTACGTCATACATGCAAACGACCATCATTTGCGTGCAGGCAGAAACTTCTTACATTGCGGGCGTTTCCATATTCCAGGTGACCCTCTAACGACCCCAGTAAAGCCTTGAACGTCGACGTTGTGGTGAGAGTGGAAGACTAGCTACAGGTGTACGAGTCCATAGTCCCACTGCTAATAACCGTTTCAAGTCGTCTTATCCGTGCTGTGGTAGCTGTACGAGGGGCATTCAAGTTCTAAGGCCTCCGATTTTTTTTCTAATTAACTACTCACCCGAAATCGATGAAACTGGCGTTACTTCTCGACGAAATCGCCCTGCAGACGTACACATTTTTCACAACGCTGACGCCATGCGGCGAAGGCTTCTTTAGGAGTCTGTTTTGACCACTGGAAAATCGCTGAGGCAATAGCAGCACGGCTGGTGAATGTGCAGCCACGGAGAGTATCTTACGTTGTTGGAAAAAGCCAAAAGTCACTAGGAGCCAGGTCAGCCGATTAGGGAGCATGAGGAATCACTTCAAAGTCGTTATCACGAAGAAACTGTTGCGTAACGTTAGCTCGATGTGCGGGTGCGTTGCCTTGGTGAAACACCACACGTGCAGCCCTTCCCGGACGTTTTTGTTGCAGTGCAGGAAGGAATTTGTTCTTCAAAACATTTTCGTAGGATGCACCTGTTACCGTAGTGCCCTTTGGAACGCAATGGGTAAGGATTACGCCCTCGCTGTCCCAGAATATGGACACCATCATTTTTTCAGCACTGGCGGTTACCTGAAATTTTTTTGGTGGCGGTAAATCTGTGTGCTTCCATTGAGCTGACTGGCGCTTTGTTTCTGGATTGAAAAATGGCATCCACATCTCATCCATTGTCACAACCGACGAAAAGAAAGTCCCATTCGTGCTGTCGTTGTGTGTCAACATTGCTTGGCAACATGCCACACGGGCAGCCATGTGGTCGTCCGTCAGCATTCGTGACACCCAACTGGATGACACTTTTCGCATTTTCAGGTCGTCATGTACGATTGTGTGCACAGAACCCACAGAAATGCCAACTCTGGAGGCGACCTGTTCAACAGTCATTTGGTGATCCCCCAAAACAATTCTTTCCACTTTCTCGATCATGTCGTCAGACCGGCTTGTGCGAGCCCGAGGTTGTTTCGGTTTGTTGTCACATGATGTTCTGCCTTCATTAAACTGTCGCACCCACGAACGCACTTTCGACACATCCATAACTCCATCACCACATGTCTCCTTCAACTGTCGATGAATTTCAGTTGGTTTCACACCACGCAAATTCAGAAAACGAATGATTGCACGCTGTTCAAGTAAGGAAAACGTCGCCATTTTAAGTATTTAAAACAGTTCTCATTCTCGCCGCTGGCGGTAAAATTCCATCTGCCATACGGTGCTGCCATCTCTGGGACGTATTGACAATGAATGCGGCCTCATTTTAAAACAATGCGCATGTTTCTATCTCTTTCCAGTCCGGAAAAAAAAAAATCGGAGGCCTTAGAACTTGAATGCACCTCGTACGATCTCCACTGCTGCTCATACAATATGGCGGTCCTGGCGGGCGCCTGCGGTGTATGGACGTCCAGAACTTCGTCTATGGGTGTGAGAATAATCACGTGACCACTGATACCAGCCTCGTTGTGCTACTGGCGCAGCACGTCCAAACTTGGTGGCAATCCTTCGAAAGGACCATCCCGCCCCTAGCAAAGCAACGTTGTGACTCCTTTTAAACTCCCTCTGTTGGCCGTAGGAAGCACGAGTGCGTCTTTGTGGCATGGTTGCCTGTTTGAGTCACACGTTTGCACCGCATTGAGCCTTCTGGCAGTGAGTATTCCCTATTAAAGGGCAGACAAAGATGGCGCTCTTGGTAGCTACGCCAATGCGCTGTCTGTTACGCGTTTAAGTCATTATCAGTACATATAATATTCGCCGGTGGAAAATACTGTCATACGTTATTACCATCAACTTCCATATCACGCGATGACCACCATTCAAAGATAAGGGATATTAGGGCTCGTATTGTGCGTTCAGACAGTCGCTTTTCCCTCGCGCTACGCGCTATCCGTGAGTGGAACAGAGGAAGGGGGAGGGGGATATGACTGTGGCACCCTCTGCCACACATCGCTTGGAGGGTAGCGGAGTATATATGTAGATGTGGATGTATTCAATAGTTCCCAGATGCTCGCTGACATTCTCTGTACACAACCGTATCAGAGTGCGTACGTGACGTCAACCACAGTCGTCTATCTCTGCTGAGTTCCAGATAGACTAGTGCTGCACCTGTTGAAGTATCACCAACCAAGGAATTTATCCTTGGTAGTGGCAGTCAACTGGCTGTAGATGACATACTGCTGCTATTCTCTAGCTCGGTGACTACCTGCTGCTGGCGGCCATCATTCCAATGGGACGCCTGTTCAAGTCCACGTTTGAGATGGCCCAGGCTATCTGTCACGTTGTGGCTTCACGATACGATTCATAATTGTTCCACTTTTCTTTGAGGAACTCTGACTTCAAGGACCAAGTCATACAGCTCGTACGGCACACATTACTGTGGTCTGCTTCGCCACCATGTGACCCCCTGCTCCGCGGGAGAGAGCTACTTTGGACTCAAGTCTGGACGATGGGGCTCCACCACACACTGCTCGTGAGGTCACTCGGTTACACCACAACACATCTGGAGAAAGTCGAAACATAGACCAATCGTTCCGCACACTTTACGCCAGACTATCTGTCACTGTGCACCGGTTCCTGAAGGATTCCACCAGCGCTGATCATCCAGGGCGGGCACACGCCTCCAAAAGCGATCATGCCGGGGGCTACAATTTGAGTACCGTCCTTGCCAGTACTGTGTTACGCATCCCAAGGTGGGCCAACAGCCTAGACTGGGCTGTCATTCAGCGGCTGCAACAACTGACTACAGTGGGTGACGCTACTTAAGCACGTCACTGCTCGGACGTACCTGCTGATGGTCCTTAACGAATGTTTCCACAAAGTTTTACGAGGGCACTCTCAGGTAGAGAAAGCTGATTATTGCCACCGTGTGTGTCAAGAGCAGGACCAGCTGCAGTTCACAGCTTTCCAGTCTTCTCGCCTTGCACAACTTCCAATAGGAACTCTGCTGGGAAAATCCACCCCCAGTAACATTTCAGTTTAGCTGCTGAGCTCATGACAGCCCTAAATTACTTGATACTCCTGAGTGCAACTAGAATTTTCTTGTATCGTCTGACATTTTTACTGACTTGGTCAGATGTAAAGCTAACTTCGTACACCTATACATCATTTGCAGGTGTGTGAATGGTTCGAGTTCTAAATCTGTGTCACAGAATGGCCAGCAAATGCAGGGTTATTACAAATGATTGAAGCGATTTCACAGCTGTACAATAACTTTATTATTTGAGATATTTTCACAATGCTTTGCACACACATACAAAAACTGAAAAAGTTTTTTTAGGCATTCACAAATGTTCTATATGTGCCCCTTTAGTGACTCGGCAGACATCAAGCCGATAATCAAGTTCCTCCCACACTCAGCGCAGCATGTCGCCATCAATGAGTTCGAAAGCATCGTTGATGCGAGCTCGCAGTTCTGGCACGTTTCTTGGTAGAGGAGATTTAAACACTGAATCTTTCACATAACCCCACAGAAAGAAATCGCATGGGGTTAAGTCGGGAGAGCGTGGAGGCCATGACATGAATTGCTGATCATGATCTCCACCACGACCGATCCATCGGTTTTCCAATCTCCTGTTTAAGAAATGCCAAACATCATGATGGAAGTGCGGTGGAGCACCATCCTGTTGAAAGATGAAGTCGGCGCTGTCGGTCTCCAGTTGTGGCATGAGCCAATTTTCTAGCATGTCCAGATACACGTGTCCTGGAACGTTTTTTTCGCAGAAGAGAAAGGGGCCGTAAACTTTAAACCGTGAGATTGCACAAAACACGTTAACTTTTGGTGAATTGCGAATTTGCTGCACGAATGCGTGAGGATTCTCTACCGCCCAGATTCGCACATTGTGTCTGTTCACTTCACCATTAAGCAAAAATGTTGCTTCATCACTGAAAACAAGTTTCGCACTGAACGCATCCTCTTCCACGAGCTGTTGCAACCGCGCCGAAAATTCAAAGCGTTTGACTTTGTCATCGGGTGTCAGGGCTTGTAGCAATTTTAAACGGTAAGGCTTCTGCTTTAGGCTTTTCCGTAAGATTTTCCAAACCGTCGGCTGTGGTACGTTTAGCTCCCTGCTTGCTTTATTCGTCGACTTCCGCAGGCTACGCGTGAACTTGCCCGCACGCGTTCAACCGTTTCTTCGCTCACTGCAGGCCGACCCGTTGATTTCCCCTTACAGAGGCATCCAGAAGCTTTAAACTGCGCATACCGTCGCCGAATGGAGTTAGCAGTTGGTGCATCTTTGTTGAACTTCGTCCTGAAGTGTCGTTGCACTGTTATGACTGACTGATGTGAGTGCATTTCAAGCACGACATACACTTTCTCGGCTCCTGTCGCCATTTTGTCTCACTACGCTCTCGAGCGCTCTGGCGGCACAAACCTGAAGTGCGGCTTCAGCCGAACAAAACTTTATGAGTTTTTCTACGTATCTGTAGTGTGTCGTGACCATATGTCAATGAATGGAGCTACAGTGAATTTATGAAATCGCTTCAGTCATTTGTAATAGCCCTGTACATTACTGTTGTTCTTATTTAGTGTTTTTAACACGCTGTTATGGTACGTAAGGGACGTGAACAGCGTCAGACGTGCCACGGTGAAGGGCACGGAGATGCCTCATACTCGTACGAGACAACATTATCAGCATTTGTCACTGTTTGAAAGGGGCCTCATTGTGGGTCTCAACTTACCTGGCTGGTCGAGTAGGGCAATATCCATATTTGTGGGCAATCGGAAGTGATAGTGGCCTGATGTTGGAGTGTATGGGAAAGGGAGGGCAGGCATACTCGCCGTCAAGGTTGCGGTCGACCTCGTGTGAACACGAGAGAGGAGTGCCGTATCGTGCACCAAGCACACCGTAAGGCCGTCGGCATACGGACCGTTGCATCCGAACGTTGAGTGTTGAGCGTGCCAAGTTTCTGACGTCATAGCGTGGAATAGCACGTTCGGGAGTCTTTCCGAACGTGCAGAGCAATATCTGGCATGTCAGATATTCTGAGCGTGCGTCTGAGCGCTGACCAATGAGATGGCACAACGCCACTTACGTCACACGCACGCCGTCTCCCTTCAGTACAGAGTTGTGAGGCGCCATATTGGCATTCATTTCAAGCCTATATGTACACTCCTGGAAATTGAAATAAGAACACCGTGAATTCATTGTCCCAGGAAGGGGAAACTTTATTGACACATTCCTGGGGTCAGATACATCACATGATCACACTGACAGAACTACAGGCACATAGACACAGGCAACAGAGCATGCACAATGTCGGCACTAGTACAGTGTATATCCACCTTTCGCAGCAATGCAGGCTGCTGTGCTCCCATGGAGACGATCGTAGAGATGCTGGATGTAGTCCTGTGGAACGGCTTGCCATGCCATTTCCACCTGGCGCCTCAGTTGGACCAGCGTTCGTGCTGGACGTGCAGACCGCGTGAGACGACGCTTCATCCAGTCCCAAACATGCTCAATGGGGGACAGATCCGGAGATCTTGCTGGCCACGGTAGTTGACTTACACCTTCTAGAGCACGTTGGGTGGCACGGGATACATGCGGACGTGCATTGTCCTGATGGAACAGCAAGTTCCCTTGCCGGTCTAGGAATGGTAGAACGATGGGTTCGATGACGGTTTGGATGTACCGTGCACTATTCAGTGTCCCCTCGACGATCACCAGTGGTGTACGGCCAGTGTAGGAGATCGCTCCCCACACCATGATGCCGGGTGTTGGCCCTGTGTGCCTCGGTCGTATGCAGTCCTGATTGTGGCGCTCACCTGCACGGCGCCAAACACGCATACGACCATCATTGGCACCAAGGCAGAAGCGACTCTCATCGCTGAAGACGACACGTCTCCATTCGTCCCTCCATTCACGCCTGTCGCGACACCACTGGAGGCGGGCTGCACGATGTTGGGGCGTGAGCGGAAGACGGCCTAACGGTGTGCGGGACCATAGCCCAGCTTCATGGAGACGGTTGCGAATGGTCCTCGCCGATATCCCAGGAGCAACAGTGTCCCTAATTTGCTGGGAAGTGGCGGTGCGGTCCCCTGCGGCACTGCGTAAGATCCTACGGTCTTGGCGTGCATCCGTGCGTCGCTGCGGTCCGGTCCCAGGTCGACGGGCACGTGCACCTTCCGCCGACCACTGGCGACAACATCGATGTACTGTGGAGACCTCACGCCCCACGTGTTGAGCAATTCGGCGGTACGTCCACCCGGCCTCCCGCATGCCCACTATACGCCCTCGCTCAAAGTCCGTCAACTGCACATATGGTTCACGTCCACGCTGTCGCGGCATGCTACCAGTGTTAAAGACTGCGATGGAGCTCCGTATGCCACGGCAAACTGGCTGACACTGACGGCGGCGGTGCACAAATACTGCGCAGCTAGCGCCATTCGACGGCCAACACCGCGGTTCCTGGTGTGTCCGCTGTGCCGTGCGTGTGATCATTGCTTGTACAGTCCTCTCGCAGTGTCCGGAGCAAGTATGGTGGGTCTGACACACCGGTGTCAATGTGTTCTTTTTTCCATTTCCAGGAGTGTATATATGCCGTTTCTAAGAACCATCAAATTGAGAATCACTGGAAAACCCGTTGTGTATTGTGTGATTCGTTCAAAAAAAAAAAAAAAAAAAAAGAAAATGAAAAACAAGATATTCGTAGCAAAAGAATTATTGTAACTTGCGTATTATGAGAGTAGACTGAAGATCCACCCAAAATGCATTGTTCTTGGTACAATTTGTTATAATTAAATTTCAATTAGTAATTAAGGTTTTCAGCACGTGGTAAGATAATATCATAGACACAAGGTGTGCGTTGCTGGCTTAGCGTAATGAGTAGCGTCACTGTCAAACATTTCCGTTTTTTATTAGGTTCTGATACTTTATTGTTAGTTTAATACAGGTGTATACTATAATATTTGATGTTGTGTAAATATAAATTCACCTTCTTTCGAGGAGTGACTTTGTTAGATTGGCTTAATGTACAGGACAGCTTGCGCTACTTGTATAAAGATATGTTGCTCCTTTTTGTTTTACGCTTCGTAATTCACGTGTTGCAAAGATTCTGCTACTGGGTAGGAACAGCGATCAAGTAAAACTGACCTTGGGGTTTTACTAAAATGCGGGAATGTTGAAGTAATGTTTATCTTATGCGGAGAAGTATTCCCAATTTGTACCTCACTCTTCGTAATGGAACTTTTATAAGCCTGTGTCGTTATTGATTGGACATGATACTTTCCTTTTCGTGGACGATGGAGGAAATGTGCGTTTTAATAGAGTTAACGTGGGAACTCTACGCGAGCCCGTTGAGTAAACAGTGTGATTTACGAACTAGGAACGTCGCTCAACTGCCGCTGGAGTGCGTTGCGATCGCGTATACCACTTTGGGGCCCACGTACCGTATGCGCAAGTCGCACCGTTCCTGAGCCTTCAGCAGCACGCTGAACTTGGCACGCTCAAGGTTAACGTTCGACAGCACGGTCCGTATGCCGACGGCTTAAGCCCTTCACATTTGCGCTTGCCAGCTCACTCTATTGGTCGCAGACTAGCAGTAGCCACACTAGTGAATTACCGTATCGTGTGTAGGCTTCCGCTGACACCACGTCACAAACGGCTGCGTCCGAAGTGGTGCCGTGAGCGGGAATCATGGCTTGTTGATGAATGGCGTTCCATTGTGTTCAGCGACGAATCGTAGTTCTACACTAACCCAGATGACCATCGTCGAGGAGGGTACGTCGGTGAGATCCTGCGTCCTCGTGTGTTACCACTCACGTGACAGTATCGTGATGCAATTTTTCCAACACGGCAATGCTCGTCCACACATGGCACGTGTCTCTACGAATTTTCTGCACAATCTTGCGGTATTCTGATGGCGAGCAAGATCTCTAGATCTGTCCCCGATAGAATATACGCTGTCGGATAAAAAATTAATACATCTAGAAAGCCGACGTCGATTGTGATGGTGATCATCGCGCGATATGAAAGTTGGTGGTAATGATAGATGCTCTACGTCCTCGGCGAAGATCGGATTTTGGAATTTAGTGAGTAGCCGCTTCCGTTTAGCGCGTCGTCTATCTGCAAGTGTGTCCCACTTCAAACTTCCTATGAGACTTGTAATGCTCTCGCGATGGCTAAATGTACCAGTCACGAATCTCGCCGCTCTTCTTTGGACCTTCTCAATCTCTTGAATCGGACCCAACTGGTAAGGGTCCCACACAGACGAACAATACTCTAAGACTGGACGAACTAAAGTATTGTAAGCAATTTCCTTTGTTGAAGGACTGCATCTCTTCAGGATTCTAAACCGCAATCTAGAGTAGGCCTTACCCGTTACTTGTGTCATCTGATCGTTCCATTTGAGATCATTTCGACTACTCACACCTAGATGCTTGACGGATGTTACCGCTTCCAGAGACTGGGCATTTATTTTGTACTCTTACGTTAGTGGGGATTTTCGTTTTGTTATACGCAGTAGGTTGCACTTACTAATATTGAGAGATAACTGCCAGTCATTACACCACACATTTATTTTCTACATATCCACATTGATTTGCCTGTAGATTACAGCACCATCGCCAAACAGTCTAATTCCGCTGTCAATACTATCAACCAGATCGTTTATATAAATCGTAAACAGCAGTGGACCTATTACGTTGCCCTGGGGCACACCTGATGTTACTTTTGTTTCTGTTGAAGTCTCCCTACTCAGGACGACATACTTCTCTCTGTTAGGAAACTTTCTATCCAACCACAGATGTCATCGGATAGACCGTAAGCGCGCACTTTTTAGAGCAAGCAACGGTGCGGAACTGAGTCGAACGCCTTTCGAAAGTCGAGGAATATGGCATAATCCTGAGAGCTGGTATCTGGAGCCTGTTGTATATCATGCACAAAGAGGGTCAGCTGTGTCTTGCATGGCCGCTGTTTCCTAAAACCGTGCTGGTTTCTGCAGATGAGCTTCTGAAAGTCTAGAAATGTCATTAGGTCTGAACACATAATCTGAGAATGAGGGTGTGATTTGGGAGGATATTTATGAGAGTCTGGTAGCCAGTACTTCTTCTACAGCTGCGTCCCCAAACGAGAAGAGACGACAGATTGCAGTAGCCGGGCGTCGCCGTTGAATGCCGGTGACTTCATTCGTTCTGCTCTGTTTTTTTCTTTTTGTCAGCCTCACAGCCTCTGAAGGAGCCTAGCCGGAGCTGCAGTATTGCCCAGCTTCACCCCTCAGAGACACTGGCTAGCTTCTTCCGCTTCGTCAGCTTCCTGAATTAGCTCTCTTGCACTCTGATTTCGTCTCCTCGCTTCATAGTGTGTGGTCAGCGCAAAGACAGCACCTCTCTCTATAATGTTTTTCTGCTGCACTGGCGTTAAACATTTCATTGACCCAGTCCCTTATTGGGAGCAGCACAGTAGTTCGAGATGCGTCATGTATTCAGATGTTTCCCCATTTCTTTAATTTTTCAAGTTCGTTTCATCGGCGTTCCGTTAATTATAGAACGAACTGTTCCATAAACATGTGACTTACTAGGTACAGAGTGTGCTCATTTTGTAAGATGGGTATGTCATTCTGATTTTTGTAAATTACTGAAGTTCATGTCAGAGGGAAAGAGCAAGTTATGTTACTGTTAAACAATCTTTGGTCTTGTTGTGGCACAGTCTTTGCTTCTGCGTGCTCTGATACATTCTCAGTTGAAGTGTGGTAGGTGATGGACGTATTGAGTAGTGCTATGTTGACTTGTGATTATATCTGTTAGATAAAGAAAGATTTCTTGCAATGGACAGCAAGGATAATTATGATGTATATATTGGAAGAGAAAACGAATGTAAATTTTGAATAATCTTATTACTTTTTGAAGAGAAGAAGTTTGAAGTAAGATTGGAGCACTGCGCAACTAATTTTTTTAGAATAATTATTTTCAGACAATCAACTTGCTCAGAGCTGAGAGAGTGGCCACACCGCTTCCCTGAGTCTTGCGTTAAGATATCAACTGATTAAGCTGTTTGGATTTTAAAGAACATTGTACTCTTTTCAAATCATTGTTCACTTAAGCATAGCATTGTTTGGACCGATGTTATGTGTGAAGATCACGCGAAGTTTTACTCCATCTTTTTGAATACATACTTCATTCTAAAATCGTTGTCTTGGTATATCATTTAAAAGAAATATTTCCTCTCCCCATTCCATTTAAAAACAGAAGTCTTGCTTTGCCGCCGCATGCTTACAGTTTGATGTGCTTCCGAAAAATCTGTAATAATGTTGCCAAGATGCTTGGTAAGTGGAAATTTAAATTAGGGTCATATAGTTGTTTTACTTCAACTGCGCATTTAATGTAATGACAAATCGTATTTACACCAGTTACGTTCAGTTCAAATTAGGTTCTGTTTAGTCAAAGGTTAGCATACGAGTTTAAGTTGGATAACGGTTTGTGGGTACATGGGTTTGGTAGTAAGTAGATTTTTCATAGAGTGGGAGGTAAATTTGAGCTAAATTTCATACAGAAACGTATAGTGTGGAGGCTACAGCTTCAGTTCCCTATTAAGATATTAGTTTCTAACGTGGTAAGCATATATTCTGCATTATGCGTTCCACAGCTGGAAAAGTGTGTAACTGCCGGGTGCCAAACTCTGAAAAATTTACATAAAATTTGCTTATCGTTTTTATCACAATATTTGTTCGTAAGTTTGAAATGGGCGTTCAAGACGGCAAAAAAAAAAAAAAAAAAAAAAAAAAAAAAAAAAAAAAACACGTTGAACACCATGTTTCAGCAGTTATACATCGTAAATATATTGTTTTTAAATAATTTCTCTCAATGAACATATTTTCAGCTCGTGTCAGTACCAAGCGATCAATACGTAAATCTGATTTATCTGTTAAGTCTCATTTAGCTGTTAAGCCACCAGATCCAGCTGCTGCGATGGAAACGGTGAACAGAATTCCATTGACGAACTCGTCAAATTCCAACTTATCTGATCAATGGCTAACTCAATAAGCGTGGGTAGCCATGCCAGGAGAAACATTAACAATTAACGGACGGACAGGTTATGATGGAGGTGACACGAGGAAATTGTGTGCAGCCACGATGTAATACAGAATTAGTTAGTCACGGCGGTTACGAAGTAACAACCGGTCTTATGCTTATAACTGAAAGATTGAGTGAACCCTGTTTTATTTTTCCTCGCGCTGGTGTGTGTGTGTGGGGGGGGGGAGGGGGGGGGGGCGAGAAAAACTTGTTCGTCGGCTGTTGATAATTGTTTTCAGGCGCCTTCTCAGAAAGCGCTTACCGCCTGCAAATGACGTTTTTATGCAAGTCACGGGGGACGCTTCTGGAATACAACAATAGCCGACTAACGCCAAGACGTGCCCCGTGCTGGGACTTAACTATGCGTCAAAGACCAAGACATACGTTTTCTTTGGAATGAATGCAGTTAATCTCCTCGGAATGCAGTTATATTCATTCAGTCCTCTATCCCACAATCTCTCGTAACTACGAATTTACTTGATATACAGGACATAAAATCCCGTCTGAGGCCTGCGCTCATTTTTATGTTAATAATTGTCAACCAGTGCTGTACAATCGCAATAAAGTCATGAGATGTTCAATTGACTCTTTTATTAGAACATGTTACGCGTTTCGGAATTACACCCATCTTCAGACATATGTTACAAAAAAGTACAAAATATAAGTGAACAGCACACTTAACACGTCTCAACATTACAGAAAATGAGATCTGGTCATATGAGTTACATACCACAAACTTCAACTCCTTCCTAACCAACCAGGCGTACAGCCTTGACAACTCAAAGAAAGTGTCGAATAACGTATGAGTGCGACACAGGCAGTCTTGAAGTAGAGCGTATACTGATGCTAAACAAGTCAACTAGCAGCGAAGCGCCCTCGGTGGGGGGGCGCTGAATGGTCATGTGCTCCATGCGTTGACATGTTATTTGATAATAATATACTTAGCACGTAATTATACACCCTGTTAGATGTTACATGCTGAGTATATTATTATCAAATAACATGTCAACGCATGGAGCACATGACCATTCAGCGCCCCCCCACCGAGGGCGCTTCGCTGCTAGTTGACTTGTTTAGCGTCAGTATACGCTCTGCTTCAAGACTGCTTGTGTCGCAGTTATATGCTATTCGACACTTTCTTTGAGTTTTCAAGGCTGTACGCCTGGTTGGTTAGGAAGGAGTTGAAGTTTGTGGTATGTAACTCCTATGACCAGATCTCATTTTCTGTAACGTTGAGACGTGATAAGTGTGCTGTACTTTTTTGTAACAGATATCTGAAGATGGGTGTAATTCCGAAACGCGTAACATGTTCTAATAAAAGAGTCAATTGAGCATCTCATGACTTTATTTCGATTGTACAGCATTGGTTGCCAATTATTAACGAATTTACTTGTTCCACAAACTTCTTGGTATGGTCATTTACGGCAGCTAGCGTATAAATCCTCGTTTGATAAATTCTAACAGTTTTTCTTGCTGCTGTTGATAATATTTAATTTCCAGAATCGTTCACTTTTTGTATGCCGGAGCTAGATTTTTCTGGAAAGATATGGTTCTGTTTTTAAACGTACTACTTATAAATTTGAAACAGTTCACATAACATATTTTTATATAATTAAAATACAGCTTACGTCCCCAATTTTCTGTCGTGTCAAAATAGAATGAAACGCAGGTTTTGGCAGGACAAGGAAAAGTTCAGTGTAAGTCAGCACTGGAAGTAATTACATCCAAAAAATGTCTAAGAGTATACATACGGAGCGATTTAAAGTGGAACAAGTGAGGCAGTTGCTAGACTGAAATTCGTTGGGAGAATCTTCATGGAACGAAGTCCACCCAGAAAGCAGGTGGCTTTCAAAAGCCTTGTTCTACCAGTAGCTGAATATTTCTTGTCAATCTCGGATGCATAAAAGATAGGACTGATGAAGAAAATAGAGAAGGCCGGCCGCGGTGGTCTAGCGGTTCTAGGCGCTCAGTCCGGAACCACGCGACTGCTACGGTCGCAGGTTCGAATCCTGCCTCGGGCATGGATGTGTGTGATGTCCTTAGGTTAGTTAGGTTTAAGTAGTTCTAAGTTCTAGGGGACTGATGACCACAGATGTTAAGTCCCATAGTGCTCAGAGCCATTTGAACCATTTTTGAAAATAGAGAAGATCCAAAGAAGAGCGGCACTTTCCGTTAGAGGTTGAATTATTAAGCGCGAAAGCGGCACGTAGATGCTCAGCCGACTCCAGTGGCACGCGCTGCAAGTCAAGCTTTCTGCATCACGTGGTTGACAGTTAAAGTTCCGAGAGCGTACGATCATAGAAGAGTCAGCCAATATATTGCTTCCTCAGGAAGGTAAAATTGGAGAAGTACGAGGCTTACCGGCAATCAGTTTCCCCGCGTAAAATTCGCGAGTGGAATAGGAAAAGGATTAGGTGACAGTGGAACACAAAATACCCTCCGCTACTCACGGTAAGATAGCGAGCGGAGCACTGGTGCAGAAGTAGATGTAGGCACATTTTAATTATGCAAAACGTTTTAATCACTGCTTTACCTTTACCTCCACAGTAAATATTCGTTGCACAGAGGAAATTATACTCTAGAAAGACAGCAGCTGTTGTTGAAATCCACCCATACTACCCCAATACCTAAACGGATCAACATATGTGGCTTCGTAGAAAGCACGATATTCTGTTGGAAAATGTCCCTGATATAAGTCATGTGTTTCACACGTTACAGAAACCCAGCGCTCTTCGTTCGGAGGCGCACCTGTTCCTCGACGACACCTCACCACGATCATGGGTCGGGCGTCGAGCTTCAGTGTGTTGACATGCCCAGACCCCTTACCTAAGTCCAGTGAGCGTTTGGATCTAGGAACGCACTAAAAGTCTTACCAGAGGCCTCGCCAACGACCTGGAAGAGCTAGTCCAAAGCAACCGTCCTCGCGTTCAACACAACGCAAGTCTCATTGAACGGCTGCGTCTGGATATACTGCTGTTCCGGTGAACATTTCGAGCGTTTCTTGTGATGTGGACACTGTAAGTTCTGTAACGCAGTAGCGTGTAACTAAAACTAAAAAGAATAGCATCGACGAATGGAACTCTAAAAGAAACAGTCTTCGTCTGAAGTGAGTTAGGTCTACAATTTCGCGTTCGCCGTTTTAAGGGGCTCCGGAAAGGCTCAAAATCATGAAAAGTTCAATTTTTACTTTTTTGCGTTTTCTGAATCTGCAGACTATTACCTTTTAATAGATATATAATTTATTCAATTCCGAAGACTACAACTATTTTTAAATTTTTTTTTGAAATGTGTTCTACATGGGCGTGACCCACAGTGGCGCTGTTAAACTGCTATCAAATGGTGTTATTATTAACGTCCGTGTTCATCAGGTACATTTTAGTGATGTGAGATAAAGTATGTGTTGTGGCTAATCTGTGATGGTTCAATATATATCGCTGGTGTGATTGTCGATTGTTTCATGTTTATTTACTCTGTCGTTATCTCGAAAATATTCGTAATTAATTCTGTTTCTTGAGTCTTTGTTTTGTTGAAGTATATTAATGAGTAAAAGTAAAGTTGCTGTTGCGACTTTCAATGATGGCAACATTGTAAGGTGCAAGGTATTTAGAAATATGGGAATGAAGATAGGTTCTAACATGGTACGAGCGATGCTTGCTTTAGACAAGGAACGCCTTCGGGCTGCAGACAGGGCTGTAAAGAGTCTACAAATACAAGCAAGAGTAAACAGGAGGAGGAACAAGAGGAAGCTGGAGGAGGAGTTTGCAGAGGATGAAGATAATCCACCCTATGCACCTGGAATGCACTAAAAAGTTAATCCAATCTTTGTCGCTCGATTCCCAAAACTTTTATTTTCTCATACTAATTACATGTTTTCTAAGGATCTTCCAAACATATTTGTTTCAAACTTTTAGTAAATGTTACACAGTACCTTCTGCATAATTTAACACAGCCTTTTTCCAAAAAACTGTATATTTTTGAATATATAAATAAAAAATTGCAAAAAATGTTGTGAATTTTCTTTACAATTGAAAAAAAAATCTTTAATAACTGAACTAAAATTTTGTAAAATCCCTGTGTTAAGTTGTAGCCCATATTCCAATAAATAATCTGTAAAAAGTTCAACTTCCTACCTCAAATACTTTGTGAGGAAAGATGTAATTTATAAGCGTTATTTTAACATTGCAAGTATAGGGCGTTCCGGAGCCCCTTAAAAGACACCGAAGAGCCAAAGAAACTGGTATAGGCATGCGTATTCAAATACAGAAATATGTAAACAGACAGAATACGGCGCTGCGGTCGGTAACGCCTATGTAAGACAAGTGCCTGGCGCAGTTGTTAGATCGGTAACTGATGCTACAATGGCAGGTTATCAAGATTTGACTGAATTTGAACGTGGTATTATAGTTAGCTCACGAACAATGAGGCACAGCATCTGCAAGGTAGCGGTGAAATGGGGATTTTCCCGTACGACCATTTCACGAGTGTACCGTGAATATCAGGAATCTGGTAAAACATCAAATCTCCGACATAGTTGTGGCCGGAGAAAGATAGTCAAAAACGGGACCAACGACTACTGAAGAAAAGCGTTCAACGTGACACAAGTGCAACCCTTCAGTAAATTTCTCCAGGTTTCAATGCTGTGCCATCAACAAGTGTCAGCGTCCGAACCATTCAAATAAACATCATCGATATTGGCCCATTCGCATACCCTTGATGATTGCACGACACAAAGCTTTACGCCTCGCCTGGGCCCGTCAACACCGACATTCGACTTGTCGTGACTGGAAACAAAAAATCAAATGTGTGTGAAAACTTATGGGGCTCAACTGCTAAGGTCATCAGTCCATAAGCTTACACACTACTTAACCTAAATTATCCTAAGAACAAACACACACATGCCCGAGGGAGGACTCGAACCTCTGCCGGGACCAGCCGCACAGTTCATGACTGCAGCGCCTTAGACTGGAAACATGTTGCCTCGTTGGACGAGTCTCATTTCAAATTGTATCTAGCTGATGGACATGTACGGATATAGAGACAACCTCGTGAATCCGTGAACCCTGCATGTCAGCATTGGACTGTTCAAGCTGCTGGAGGTCCTGTAATAGTGTAGGTCATGTGCAGGTGGAATGATATGGGACCCCTGATACTTCTAATAACGACTTCGACGGTGACACGTACATAAGCATCCTGTATGATCACCTGCATCCATTCATGTCCGTTGTGTATTCCGACAGACTTGGCCAATTACAGCAGGACAATGCGACACACCATACGTCCGGAATTGCTACAGGAACACTATTCTGAGTTTAAGCGCTTCCGCTGGCCACCAAGCCAGATATGAACATTATTCAATATACACTCCTGGAAATGGAAAAAAGAACACATTGACACCGGTGTGTCAGACCCACCATACTTGCTCCGGACACTGAGAGAGGGCTGTACAAGCAATGATCACACGCACGGCACAGCGGACACACCAGGACCCGCGGTGTTGGCCGTCGAATGGCGCTAGCTGCGCAGCATTTGTGCACCGCCGCCGTCAGTGTCAGCCAGTTTGCCGTGGCATACGGAGCTCCATCGCAGTCTTTAACACTGGTAGCATGCCGCGACACCGTGGACGTGAACCGTATGTGCAGTTGACGGACTTTGAGCGAGGGCGTATAGTGGGCATGCGGGAGGCCGGGTGGACGTACCGCCGAATTGCTCAACACGTGGGGCGTGAGGTCTCCACAGTACATCGATGTTGTCGCCAGTGGTCGGCACGTGCCCGTCGACCTGGGACCGGACCGCAGCGACGCACGGATGCACGCCAAGACTGTAGGATCCTACGCAGTGCCGTAGGGGACCGCACCGCCACTTCCCAGCAAATTAGGAACACTGTTGCTCCGGGGGTATCGGCGAGGACCATTCGCAACCGTCTCCATGAAGCTGGGCTACGGTCCCGCACACCGTTAGGCCGTCTTCCGCTCACGCCCCAACATCGTGCAGCCCGCCTCCAGTGGTGTCGCGACAGGCGTGAATGGAGGGACGAATGGAGACGTGTCGTCTTCAGCGATGAGAGTCGCTTCTGCCGTGGTGCCAATGATGGTCGTATGCGTGTTTGGCCCCGTGCAGGTGAGCGCCACAATCAGGACTGCATACGACCGAGGCACACAGGGCCAACATCCGGCGTCATGGTGTGGGGAGCGATCTCCTACACTGGCCGTACACCACTGGTGATCGTCGAGGGGACACTGAATAGTGCACGGTACATCCAAACCGTCATCGAACCCATCGTTCTACCATTCCTAGACCGGCAAGGGAACTTGCTGTTCCAACAGGACAATGCACGTCCGCATGTATCCCGTGCCACCCAACGTGCTCTAGAAGGTGTAAGTCAAATACCCTGGCCAGCAAGATCTCCCGATCTGTCCCCCATTGAGCATGTTTGGGACTGGATGAAGCGTCGTCTCACACGGTCTGCACGTCCAGCACGAACGCTGGTCCAACTGAGGTGCCAGGTGGAAATGGCATGGCAAGCCGTTCCGCAGGACTACATCCAGCATCTCTACGGTCGTCTCCATGGGAGAATAGCAGCCTGCATTGCTGCGAAAGGTGGATATACACTGTACTAGTGCCGACATTGTGCATGCTCTGTTGCGTGTGTCTATGTGCCTGTGGTTCTGTCAGTATGATCATGTGATGTATCTGACCCCAGGAATGTGTCAATAAAGTTTCCCCTTCCTGGGACAATGAATTCACGGTGTTCTTATTTCAATTTCCAGGAGTGTATCTGTGATGCCTTGCAACGTGCTGTTCAGAAGAAATCTCCACCCCTCGTACTCCTACAGATTTATGGACAGCCCTGCACAATTCATGGTGCCAGTTCCCTTCATCACTACTTTAGACATTAGTAGAGTCCATGCCATGTCGTGTTGCGGGACTTCTGCGTGCTTTTGGAGACCCTACACGATATTATACTGGTGCACCAGTTTCTTTGGCTCTTCAGTGTAGATGGCAGTAGCGGCAAGCGTTGGTGTAGGTGGTAGGTAGTAAGCTTTCGCGCGTGTTAACATAACGACATCAAAATATTAGTCGATTCGTGATTGCTCCACGAAGTTATTCTCGACTGAAATCAACTTCCGAGCACAATTCTCTTCATTTTCGGGAAGTTTCAAATTTTGCTTTAACATGAAGAAACCTGCGGTTGAGGCTCTGAAAATGCTGGGTGAAATCTATGGTGAGGCAGCTATTTGTGAAATGGCGTGCAGAGAATGGTCTGTACGCTTGAACAACGGTGATCGTGACAATGAAGCCTGGCGTGGCGGTGGAAGAGAGGTTGCCGAAGCTACCGAAACCGACGGAAACAATCACGGTAGATAGTTGTCGAAAGCAGTTGATGCGAATAAGCCGAACGCTGAAAGACAGACGGCCACAGTACAGGAACAGACACGAACAGCTGATTTTGCAGAATGACAGTGCTCAACCCCACGTCGCGACACCCGTCAAAACACACTTCGAAAGTTGAAATAGGAACTCCTACCCAGCACCCGTATTCTCCAGACATTACTACGTCTTACTACCTGCTTCTTCGATCAACGGCGCACCACCTAGCTGACCAGCACTTCAGGTCACGTGCACAAGTGCAAAATCGGATTGACTCATGGATCTTCTCAAGAGTCCGTAGCGGGACTCGTATGCTGCCAAGAAAATGGGCGAAAGTAGTGGCCAACGAAGGCCAATACTTTGAATCGTAAATTCTTTGCAAGTTTTCCAGAATAAAGCCTCGAACTTCGAGAGGAAACTGCTCAAGCAAAATTGTAGATCTAATATCTTAGTTTAGATGATTACATAACACTTTTTGCTATTAACGACTTGAGTAAACAACAAAACAAAATTAGTTGAGTAGCTGATGTATTTAATAGTGCTTCTTGAATATTGTAGTTAAGGATCTCATATTTCGTTTTTAAACGTTTTCTCTGTGTGGCTTCAGCAATACGAAAGTTCTTAAACAGTTAAATGAGAAGTAATAATGTTTCTGGTTGGATACTTAGCTATTTTATTTTGTTTTCATTTTGCTGAAATAGAACCAGTGACAGGAAATCTTCCTGTATTTACTCTTTCACTAGTTATCTGGTTGTACGAAAATGACGATACACTATGCTTCTGAAAAGTGCTGAGAAAATTAATGTAGGTGAATTATGGCCTATCCCACATTTCCAATCCACTGATAAAGAAATTTTTACTTGAAAATACTCCTGCCTAATAAGAGGAAATGTATAACGGCGAAACCCTGCACTCTTTTGTAAAAAATTCAGAATAAAAATATTGTTTTGCGTCAAACTTAACACAAAACTTGTTTACTACAAATTGGTAGCGTAGGGGAAACGTATGAATCTAAAAAAAATTATTTTTATGCATGTCCATATTTCTTTCTCTTTCATTATGTGTTTTGAGGCCATCAGTGAGAATGAAAATTTTCCATACTTTTATCCAATAGCTAGAGGATAATAAAAAACTTTTGCGACGAACAAAATTTAGAAAATTTATTTTTGAGAGTTTCGCTCACTCACACTGATTCTATTGGGTCTTCTCATTTACATTGTTGAAGGTGATTTACTTTCACCTAGTTTACATAGGCTACAGCAGATCCCAAGAAACACCACTTACACCATTCTCTCTCTCTCTCTCTCTCTCTCTCTCTCTCTCTCTCTGTGTGTGTGTGTGTGTGTGTGTGTGTGTGAGAGAGAGAGAGAGAGAGAGAAGTTGAACAGTGTGTACAGAACAAGCATAGTTGACGATTGAGATAGTTCTATGACACTGGAGCTGCATCGGAAAATAGAATATTGGTGTGCATAAATGTTAAACAGTTTGAATTAACAAACAATATGCGGCATACGACATGCATTATTCTGCCTAACATGCACGTAACACAGGAATACCTAGAATATGCATTAATGATACCAGTTTGGTCTTCTTGCTACTGACAATACCGGGCTACATGGGAGATATAAACGCGACAGTACGAAAGTTTTACACTAAACTGTTGAAGTCAGACCATCAGCAGCTTTTAGTACAATACATAAACACTTGAAAATTTGGTTTTTTTCAATCACCGTTCCTCAAAATTTCCATTAGCAATGTTGAGAGTTGTTTGATGCATTTCATTACTTGAGGTTGCCGAATCAGTTCTTATTTCTTTCTTTCTCTTGCCCCGTTAATTACGTTTGCTGGCAGTTTTACAAACGTTGCTGCTCCTCTGAGACGCAATGACGGCTGCACTTCAGCCTCCTGTTAAAAAAAAATTAGAAAACATATAAACTGTATATTATTTGTACAAGAAGAAGAAGATGAGATTTTGCTTACGTGGGTTTTTCTGTGTCGTTGGGGACCATGTTGGTGAGGGCTCCTGTCGAAGAAGGGATTTAGAAGTGGATAAGGGATGGTGAGAATCTCATGTAAATGAAGAATAAAATTTATGGGAAGTAGCTGAAGGGCAGGATGTTGCTATTAGGCAGGGGGAGGGATTTTCGGCCAGGCAGGAAGTGAGGACTGGATATTTCATTAGCATGTTTAAAGTTGAGCAGGTTGCAATAGATACACTCGAGGACAGGTGCAGATTAAAATTACTCTAGGAAGGATTGTTGATTGTTGGGTGTTTGAAGAAGAATAACTGCTGGATGCGCAAGTGCAGATGCAGCAGCAGTCAAGGAGTCTCACGTATTAGTAATATAAAAAGTCGTCAGGATATAAGATAAGAGATATAGGACAGGCGAAGGTATTCTCGGTATTTGAGGGGATGTGAGAAATTCATGAGATGTTGCATGATATAGCAGTTAGAGGGTAATTTTATGTTGGATTCTGTGAAGTGGATATCGTTCAGGTACAACTGAAAGAAGCAGAGCTTCATTTACAGTTAGCTCAGTTAAAGATGAGACAGTTAAGGATCTTGTATATGAGTGTGTTTGGATGATGAATGTTGGTTCAAAATGGTTCAAATGGCTCTGAGCACTATGGGACTTAACTTTTGAGGTCATCAGTCCCCTAGAACTTAGAACTACTTAAACCTAACTAACCTAAGGACATCACACACATCCATGCCCGAGGCAGGATTGGAACCTGCGACCGTAGCGGTCGCGCGGTTCCAGACTGTAGCGCCTAGAACCGCTCGGCCACTCCGGCCGGCGATGAATGTTGGAATTAGTCCCTTTGTTCGACTAGTTGATAGATGTAGTACTTTTAGTCTGTTGTGAGGCTTTCATTGGATTTTAAGTAGGGTTTCCAGGTAAGTTTATCTTAGTGTGCTAGGTGGTTTGATATGTTGACTGTTAGGTACAGATCTCTGCAGTGGGAGGCTCAATTGATTTTTCCTATAGTTATCAGATTCTGCGGGGTACAAGTAAATGGCTATTCCAAGAGGCGAAATTGTCGTGTAATTGAAGGGATCGCTGGTGTCATAGACATACTAGAGTATTTACATGGAGATGGATGGCTTTGTGATGCTAGTTTGTACAAGATATAAAGTAATGGAAATCGGTCGTTGTTATTCCGGTAGGTGGGTGGAGAATGCTGGAGAGCGAGCAGGGGGGAGGTGGTGGGAGTGAGAGGGAAGGCGTGAAGCCGGGCAGGGGAGGGAAGAGAGAGGAGGGGAAAACAGAAAGTAAGAAAAGGAGAAGGAAGGTGTGTTTCATGTGTACTTTTATTCAGAAGCCGGCCGGTGTGGCTGAGCGGTTCTAGGCGCTTCAGTCTGGAACCGCGCGACCGTTACTGTCGCAGGTTCGAATCCTGCCTCGGGCATGGATGTGTGTGATGTCATTAGTTAGTTAGGTTTAAGAAGTTGTAAGTTATAGGGTACTGATGACCTCAGAGCCATTTGAACCATTTTTTATTCAGAACTGGCATTGTATTACTACAAAGCAGATTAAAATTAATGTAAAATATATAAAAGTGCTCAGAGCCATTTGAACCATTTTTTATTCAGAACTGGCATTGTATTACTACAGAAGCAGATTAAAATTAATGTAAAATATATAAAAGTAATTTTTACCTTTTCCTCATGTTTGTGTTGATGCTTTAATGTGTCTGTAAATCACCACCTGTTATGAGTTTCATTAATGTGTTTATTCAGCAACATCAGGTGACAAATGCCTGGGACTTTGCGGAGCATTTTTGCATTCATCAGAATAGGTTCTGTAGCATGTAGCTCTGCAAATAGCCCATGATATATTGCCATCAAATACAAAACCCATCGTAACATAATAACGAAAACCAAGCCGAAGTGAGCCAGCTACTCATTATACAGTATATAAAAGGACTAGTTGCAACTTGAATTGCAGTACTGTGTCTACAGGAAAACAGTGCTCTTCTAGACAACTGGTTAACGATATACGACGTCTGGCCGTAACACGCTCGTGAGCCGTGGAAAAAATTGCTGTTTTGAAGAGCGCGCCGCAGCGCGTTGTGTGAAGCAGTAGCCCTCCGTTTCTGGCGGTGGCGCCGCTGTGGCAATCGCAGCTTTGGTGTCTCCCTCTGGTGGAAAAGGGGAAAGGTTGCCTGCTCACGTGCATTTAAGGGGCGCTATAAGCTCGCCAGTGGGACCGTCACCTCACCTGGATCCCTCATCTCTGCTCCATCCAATCCAAAGCCCGCAACAGCCTCCGACTCCTCAAACTCCTCTCTGGCCGGACATGGGGGTTGCACCCCTTTACCATCCTCCACACCTACAAATCCTTAATCCGTCCCATCCTCTGTTATGCCAGTCCTGCCTGGATATCTGATCCCCCTCCCTCCCCCCCCCAAATTCCCTCCAGATCCTTGAGCGTCATGCACTCCGCCTCGCCTTCCGTATACGCCTCCCGTCCCCCACGCGGATCCTCTATGATCTCATTCCTTTCCCCCATCTGCTCCTATTCCTCGAACATATCCGCGTCCTCTACACTTCCCGCCGTCTTGAACCCCCTCACCCCCTGGTTGCTCCTCTCCCCTCCCATCCCCGCCCCCTGCCACGTCTTCACCGTTGTGTCCCCCCACCCTCCATCTCTACACCCTACATTTCCTTTCCCAATGTGGCTTCCATCGACTCCCCCTCCCGGATGATGCCCTCTCTCTTTCCATTTATCCCTCCTATCAACTCTGATCCTCACTCCCCTCCTTTCCTCTGTCCTTTCCCTGGGCTCCCTCTTCCCCCCTTCCGTCCTGTTTTCTCCCCCTAAACCTCTCCCTACCTCCCTTCTCCCCCCCCCCCGAGTCCTTTTGTATTCCCCTCCTCTGCCTACACCACTCTTTGTCGCATCTGCCCAGCGCCCCTCACACCTCTTATGTGTCCTCATCCTCCATCAGCTCCCTTCCCGCCCCCCCCCCTTTCGCTTTTACTCTCCTTTCCCCCCTTTTTTATTTTCCCATAATCTGTCCAGTTTCCCCCCACCTGCTCTCGGCTGTGGTATGTCACATTTGCCAACTTTTTAGTGCAGTGTTCCAGTGACTGTTCAGTGTTGTTCATCTTTCTCGTGTTGCGAACAGAAACCATGCTGTCGCTAGGTGTGAATTTTATGTCTTTTGCGAACAGAAACCAGACTGTCGCCGTGTTTTTTTAATTGTCTGTCTATTGTTTTACCTGTCTGCTTCGTATGTATTTTATTAGCGTCATCACCCCTCTGTTCTTTGTTTTAAGTTCCACCACGAGTTCTTTTCGCCATGTTACTCTTTTAAGTCTCAGATTATCTCGCCTGTTTTTATTATTTATTTATTATTTATTCTCTTCATCTTTCTAACAAAGTCTGTAGGCTGAAGAGCGGCGTACTAAGCTGCTGCCAGCCCGCCCCCTTCGGGGGGAATTGAAATTCAATAAAAGAATAAAAGAAAACTTGCCAGTGGTAGCTGGTCAGTCGGAGTGAGTCTGGGTCCGTCATTCACCAGTTGCTGGTCTGTCTCTCGTTCGCATGTGTGCGGCAGTTAATTCTGTCTGTCGTTTGGATCAAACTTTAAAGACGGCCAAATGAGAGTCTTGCCACTCCGCCAGTAACAGAACTCAGCTAGAGGTCGTCCGGTCGGGGCTGAGTTCCTGCATCTGAGTCTGCGCGTTAGGCCGCCAGTGTGCTCGAGTTGCTCGGGCAACGGTCATTGGCTGTTGATCGATCGGTTGGTCGGTCGCGCACTGAGACACAAGATGACTTGTCCGCCTTGAGCGTCGGCGCATGTGAGGTCGCCACGTGAGTCCAGTGGGCCGCGCCGTATAGCGAGGGGTAGTGGCTTCGCGGCCGACACGAGAGCAACAGGAGTGAATCCACGACATTGGTCTGGCCGGTGCGAGCTGCGACGCCGTGAGACGGGAGATCGGCGCGCCTTTCTGCGTCCGTTGAAGCGGCTGGTACCGGACGGTTCGGGAGAGCGTTGGGGGTGCTGCGCCAGGTCTTCGCCAGAAATAGCAGTTTATTAGAAGTTAAGTGATTGGAGATATGTTTTTTCAATTACTTGTTAAATTCTAGTTGTTTTCTTGGTGAGGTCACCAGCCGCTTGTTTCGGGGTCGTCCCACCATTCTTCTCCATTTTCCCACCCACGGGAAGGTGGTTATTTATGAATTGGGTGGTCTGTTTTTCCCTTGTGGAGTACGGGCCGGTTAGAGCAACCTGCGGTTCGGGTTGTTCAGTAAACTCCCTGTCAATCTGCCATACGTTAGTAGCTGCCTCTGTCATGTTTGTCGGATTCGGTGTTAACGAATTTATTGCTTGAAGTGTAACGGCCGAATTCCTGAGATATTTTTTTATCTTTCATATCATCTTGAGAGGCGGTAGATGTGTAATGTAGAGCATGTTTGGCTAACCTTGTATATTTTATGTAAGACTTCATCTCATGGGTTTTTATTTAAATGGTTATTTTAGTATATAAAGTGGCCGCCGGCCGGTGTGGCCATGCGGTTAAAGGCGCTTCAGTCTGGAACCGCGTGACCGCTACGGTCGCAGGTTCGAATCCTGCCTCGGGCATGGATGTGTGTGATGTCCTTAGGTTAGTTAGGTTTAAGTAGTTCTAAGTTCTAGGGGACTGATGACCACAGATGTTAAGTCCCATAGTGCTCAGAGCCATTTGAACCATTTTTTATAAAGTTGCCACCCTTCCACCGTAAGAGTTTTTTTTTTTTTAAATCAAGTTGCACCTTCGGTGGCAAGTTAATCTTTTAATGTTAGTTTTTGTACCATTTCCATCTGTCCTACGGGGTGCATAGTGTATGTGCTTGTGTGAGTTGTTAAAATTTTTAGTTTAAAGTAATCTGGTGTGTTGCAGACTTTCACCAGTGTAGTCTTTCAGAGGTTGTTGTGAGCGGTCGTGACTACGGCCGTGTCAAAACGGAGCGGCAAGGTTCTCAACCCAAAAGCTCATACTGTAAAAAAATTTGTTCTTTCTGCCTCTGAATAAATTGTAACTTGATATTTAGAGGCTGCTTTCTGATTATAATTTTAAATCTGTTTAAAAAAATTTTAAAAAATGCTTTTAGGAATAAAATTTCCATTTGTTGGAAGAAATTTGATTTGTTTTCATCAGTTACCTACTGGCAACTACTTCCACGCTCACATAGTGTAATTAAATGTGTTAATGTTCTTGATGAATTGCTAGTAAATAAGGTAAATTCTTAAGAAAAGGTTTGAAAATAAATTCACGGTTCAGAGGTGAATGGACTAGATGGAAACCAGCAGAGCCGCTCCTTTCCCAGGAGCCCGGAGTAGGAAGGAAGTGCGCTGTTTGTCAGAGTACGGCGCGTCCTCTTAAAACGGCAGGTCTCTGACAACAACATGTAGCGCACCTGTGACGCAACAGCGCATGCGCCCGCAGCTGACCTCGCCGCTAACAAATTGCAGACCGGCGTGTGATTAGCTGCTCTCCTGTATGCAAATACTACGACCTCGCTGGCGGTCGCGGCGGGTTGCCTGTGCAGCAGGGGTTAACAGGCGAGGTGTATGACAGGATGCACTGCCTCTGCGTCTACGCACTGCGTGCTGTAAGAGTTGTTCGGCAGCTGTTATCATTCGTGCAAGACTATAGCTATAAGGCCATGTGTCACATCTAATCAAGTGTTCTACATGTTTCACGTTATGTTCATCGTGACTCACAGAAATAGCACAAAATGCATACATTGTCATTTTCTAATAATTATGGTGGAATGTTGTAACGTGTAGCTGCATACGCGAATGCTTCACCAGAAGACAGTACTTGTCAATATGACGCATGCGTGTCGCCATTGCTTTAGTTTAGTAAAAAGGTGCATAAGGGCTGGTTGTAGAACAGTAAGTGAAGACGTTTTACGCGCAAACCTTGAGTTTAGCAGGGACTCAGCATCGTTTCCGTTTTCATTTTCGTACGAGATGGGCCTCATACAGACAGATGTTGTATAAACTAACCACAGAAATAAAACCTGACAGCAGTATTTTAGAGTAAAAGAGACCTGGTGCGAACACAGTCCGTACGTCAGGGAATTTCGAGGGTGCGCAAGTGGCTTTGTCACGAAGTCCTAAGAAATCCACGAGGCGAGCTTCAGCCGGAATGGGTATCTCGCCTCGTTCTCTTCAGAGAATACTTCTTCTTGACATGAAATAATTCCAACGCAAAATGAGAGTGTTGTACAAACTGACGGAAAATGACAAGGTATAGCGATTACAGCTTGCAACTTCAGCTCTTGCAAATCATAGTCCGTGATTTATAGCACACGGTTCTCTGATGAGGTTCTCTGAAAAGCGCCGTCAGTAGGCAGAATACTAAATGTTGGGCACGAGAATCTGCTGATGTACATGAGATTAAAAATTATAAAGAAAAAGTGAGTTTATGAGATGCTATTTCCAGCCATGGAATCATTGGGACAATATTTTTCAATGGCATCGTTAACACTACGCTCTATATGGACATGTTGGCCGGCCGCAGTGGCCGAGCGGTTCTAGGCGCTCCAGTCCGGAACCGCGTTGCTGCTACGGTCGCAGGTTCGAATCGTGTCTTGTGCATGGATGTGTGTGATGTCCTTAGGTTTGAGTAGTTCTAAGTCTAGGGGACTGGTGACCTCAGATGTTAAAGTCGCATAGTGCTTAGAGCCATTTGAACCATTTGGACATTTTCTCGCGCAACAATATGCAACAAGTTTACCAATGGAGACACAGTGGCTCATGGAATATAGAGCTAGTCCTTATATAGCAAACGTTGTTCTGAATTTCCTGAAAGAACACTCCGAGCATCGTGCTCTGTACCCTCGATATCCAGAACGTTCTCAGGGCAGCTCAATATAGGCGTCACACAGCCCATATTTTATTCGCTGTGATTATTTGGACATTTGAAGGAGTCAGTCTACCGAAACAAACCACGTGATAATGCAATTATAGGACTACCATAATAGTTTTCCAGGGTATCACAGAAGATTTCTAGGGTGGTCTGAAACATTACAGTTCATCTCGAAGAGGTGGTACTTCAACAAGATGAAGCTACTGACCGTGTACTGCACGCTTGCTCAGATTACACAATCTGATGATAAATGTAAAAAAGAAAAATACTGGCGTATTTTGTTTACTAAAAGATATATTAACAGTTTTCCGTGTGTGAC
Organism: Schistocerca cancellata; assembly: GCF_023864275.1. NCBI lineage: Eukaryota > Metazoa > Arthropoda > Insecta > Orthoptera > Acrididae > Schistocerca > Schistocerca cancellata. The sequence goes on from NC_064630.1 coordinate 121,815,858, forward strand.
ATACAGCGTGCCACAATATGTACAATGGTAACAGTAGTACCAACGGTCGGAAAGATGTTGTTATATTCGTTCATTAACAGTAGAACAACAAAGAAAAATTACAGGCAGATTTTTAATTATGAGTGGTAGCAGTAATGGTTGTGGTAGAAAGGGGGAGGGGGGAGGGAGAGAGAGAGAATCGTGACAGAATAAAAGCGATGAAAAGAAATGAAGAGAGAGAGAAGCACAACTGGAAGAAAACTAGAGCCCTTGCTTTACCGTTTGACACAGGGAAATTGATCATGTGTATTAGTTTTATAGGGAAAATTTACGAGGCTGATAAAAGGAAGTGCTTCTGCTTTTTCTTCGAAACAACGGAGCTATATTGTGTACAGAGTGCAGGATAGCTTGTTCAAGAGGTGGACAGCGGCAGCAGACAATATAATTTGCGAATGTTGTTGTTTTATAGTCTGGTATAGCAATGATACTAGGTAAGTGAGAAATTGGGATTTGTTTATGATGAGATGAAATTTTCTTGATCTCCGAAGTGAGGCACTAGGCTGGATGTCCACTAAGGAACCGATCACGTACGGTAGTCAGGCAACTTTTCTGGCGGTAACCATCCCAATTGGGCTTGTTAAGCGTCGCCATGGTAAAATAAAAGGATGTTGCAGGTGTGAAGCACACAAGCATCCATGGTTAGTGCTGAGTGTTCAGTCGAGTCGTTGTTCCCCTTTCATCCAAAGTACTTTGACGCAGTCGCCTTCTTCAGGCACTGCATGTTGCACTGTGGTGTGCAGCCGCTGCCTGGACTCCGGCTACACTGGAGTTTTCACTACTCGTGTCATGTCGCCCGTACCATAAAATGGCTCATATTGGAAAAACCGACCGTGGAGTGGAAAAACGACCGAAATGGCTCAACAAAGGAAAAGTCACTGGATCTGACACTAAGAGTCCACAAAGCCTATGCAAATGAAATTGCCTCTCTTCTAACAGCAGTATACCGTAGATCTCCGGAGGAGCAAAGGGTTCCTCATGTTTCGAAAAAAGCACAAATCATTTCAGTTTTCAAGGATGGTGGCCGAATAGACGCACAAAACTACACTCCCGGAAATTGAAATAAGAACACCGTGAATTCATTGTCCCAGGAAGGGGAAACTTTATTGACACATTCCTGGGGTCAGATACATCACATGATCACACTGACAGAACCACAGGCACATAGACACAGGCAACAGAGCATGCACAATGTCAACACTAGTACAGTGTATATCCACCTTTCGCAGCAATGCAGGCTGCTATTCTCCCATGGAGACGATCGTAGAGATGCTGGATGTAGTCCTGTGGAACGGCTTGCCATGCCATTTCCACCTGGCGCCTCAGTTGGACCAGCGTTCGTGCTGGACGTGCAGACCGCGTGAGACGACGCTTCATCCAGTCCCAAACATGCTCAACGGGGGACAGATCCGGAGATCTTGCTGGCCAGGGTAGTTGACTTACACCTTCTAGAGCACGTTGGGTGGTACGGGATACAGGCGGACGTGCATTGTCCTGTTGGAACAGCAAGTTCCCTTGCCGGTCTAGGAATGGTAGAACGATGGGTTCGATGACGGTTTGGATGTACCGTGCACTATTCAGTGTCCCCTCGACGATCACCAGTGGTGTACGGCCAGTGTAGGAGATCGCTCCCCACACCATGATGCCGGGTGTTGGCCCTGTGTGCCTCGGTCGTATGCAGTCCTGATTGTGGCGCTCACCTGCACGTCGCCAAACACGCATACGACCATCATTGGCACCAAGGCAGAAGCGACTCTCATCGCTGAAGACAACACGTCTCCATTCGTCCCTCCATTCACGCCTGTCGCGACACCACTGGAGGCGGGCTGCACGATGTTGGGGCGTGAGCGGAAGACGGCCTAACGGTGTGCGGGACCGTAGCCCAGCTTCATGGAGACGGTTGCGAATGGTCCTCGCCGATACCCCAGGAGCAACAGTGTCCCTAATTTGCTGGGAAGTGGCGGTGCGGTCCCCTACGGCACTGCGTAGGATCCTACGGTTTTGGCGTGCATCCGTGCGTCGCTGCGGTCCGGTCCCAGGTCGACGGGCACGTGCACCTTCCGCCGACCACTGGCGACAACATCGATGTACTGTGGAGACCTCACGCCCCACGTGTTGAGCAATTCAGCGGTACGTCCACCCGGCCTCCCGCATGCCCACTATACGCCCTCGCTCAAAGTCCGTCAACTGCACATACGGTTCACGCCCACGCTGTCGCGGCATGCTAGCAGTGTTAAAGACTGCGATGGAGCTCCGTATGCCACGGCAAACTGGCTGACACTGACGGCGGCGGTGCACAAATGCTGCGCAGCTAGCGCCATTCGACGGCCAACACCGCGGTTCCTGGTGTGTCCGCTGTGCCGTGCGTGTGATCATTGCTTGTACAGCCCTCTCGCAGTGTCCGGAGCAAGTATGGTGGGTCTGACACACCGGTGTCAATGTGTTCTTTTTTCCATTTCCAGGAGTGTATAAGCCCATATCTCCGGCATCGGTCAGTTATAGAATTTTTTAATATGTTTTTAATATGTCTAGTGTTGCGAAGAGTGTAGGGTTGGTATCTTTCAGAGGTGTTAGTATGGACAAAAACAAGAAAAATTTCCGATAAACGTGGGCTCTAAAGTGCGTACGTTAACAGCTGTGAACACTTGCTCAATAGAGGAGATTTGTTTCACGTTAGTCAAAATGAACGAATGGTCATAGCTCCTGAGGTATGCATTTTAGAGCCCACGTTTCTTGAATATTTTTTCTTGTCTTTGTTCATACTACCACCTCAACGTTACCAATCCTACACTCTTCGCAACACAAGAATCGGTACATGTACTCAACTGTCAGAGGCATGCGAACTGTTTTCGTTTATGACGTTCGACTGGTTCGTTTCCGGTAAAGGGATCCTTACTTCAAATTAATACACTTATCGTTCTCCATCATCCTAGAAAGTCTGTAGCATCATCACGGAATCACCCCGTGTACACGTACATTTACAGACGCCCGCGCCTATAACTTTGACGCTCTGTAGTCTCATTGAGTGACGTTTCCGGACATGGGTTCCTATTCAAAATACGATGTACTCACTCCCCTCTATAAGCCCTAGAAGCCTGTAACGGGAATTTCCGACCACCCTGTATATAAGTAACACAGCAGACAACATCGGAGTTCTAGGGGCTTCAGTCCGGAACCGCGCGACCGCTACGGTCGCAGGTTCGAATCCTGTCCCGGGCGTGGATGCGTGTGATGTCCTTAGGTTAGTTAGGTTTAAGTAGTTGCAAGTTCTAGGGGACTGATGACCTCAGAAGTTAAGTCCCATAGTGCTCAGAGCCATTTGAACCATTTTGAACAACATGGGAGGCTCCATGACGCTTGTCGCGGACGATTGTACTCGTATTAAATATCGAGAAGTCGCAACGCAACAAAATTGTAGCGAAATGTAGGAAGATATGCAGAGGACCGACGCCTAGCGTAGCACCCTCAACGTAAACAAACGTAATATACTGCGTGTACGTATACAGAAAGCCTCATTATTACATGATTATACGACTGCAGAACAATCACTGGAAGTAGTTACTTCCATAAAATATCTAGGAGTGTGCGTGCGGAGCTATGTAAAGTGGAGCGATCACGCAAAACTAATCGCAGGAATGGCAGATGCCAGGCTGAGATTCATTGGAAGAATTCTTAGGAAATGCAGTTCGTCAACAAAGAGGTAGCTTCCTCGTTCGACCAATATTTGAATATTGCTCGTCAGTAAGGGACCCGTACCAGATAGGATTGATAGAGGAAATAGGGAAGATCCAAAGAATAGCGGTGCGTCCAGTTAAGATTCAGTTAGTAAGCACGAAAGAGCCGCGGAGGTGATCAACCAAATCCAGTGGCAGACTCTGTAAGAAAGGCTTTCTGCATCACGATTTCTGTTAAAGTTTAGAGACTGTACTTTCCTAGTCAACAAATGCATTGCTTCTGCTTACATATATTTCGAGAAAAAGGGCATCAAGATAAAATTAACGAGATTCAAGACCACACGGATACACGCTGGCAATCGTTGTTCACCCGATGTATTCGCGATTGGGACAGGGAGCGGGGGAAGTGGCACTCGTACAAAAAGTACGCTTCATCAAACACAACAAGGTGGGGCAGATATTTGTAGCTGTAGATGCAGGAAGCGTTGCAGTAACGATTCGTTAGATCGAGTGATTGCACAAGTTCACGTTTCATGTCCTACTGAGGAATTTTCAGGAACTTCTTGAGGGCATAGAGCCAAGAGAATTCTTCCTGCATGTGTTGAAAATATTTTGTCCAGATGAAGTCTCATCCAAAGTTATGCCAAAGTTCTACACTGTTTCTTCATAAGGTATTCCGATATCATCGTGAAGAACAGGAGCAATTGTTCTTGGTAATCAGAGCTAATCAATCTCCATTGGGGTACTAAAAAGTACTTGGGATTAACGTTTAATTTACGTCCTACGTTTTGCACACATCTGACGACTGAAAATCTTTATTGATCTGGATGATGAGTGTATTGATATCTTCGGGTCAGATGGCAAACTACACTTGGACTTACACAAAACAGCAACAGCCCTTATCAAGGTGCAGTAAGATTGAAGGTGTCAGTGAGTCAACTACGAATTCGCCCTCATTTGAGAGGAGTTCAGAATTTCACACGAAATGGCTGCCTCATTACATGCCACTTGTAGCAGGAATAGTACCAACTAGCTGTAACAATGCCACAGCGGATAACGTAGTGATATAACGGTTTTACTCATACTGCATTTCCTGCATAATACACTGAAGCGCCAAAGGAACTGGTATAGGCATGCGTACTCAAATACAGAGAAATGCAAACAGGCAGAATACCCCGCTGCAGTCGGCAACGCCTATGTAAGACAACAAGCGTCTGGCGCAGTTGTTAGATCGGTAACTGCTGCTACAATGGCTGGTTTTCAAGATTTAATTGAGTTTGAACGTGGTGTTATAGTCGGCGCAGGAGCGTTAGGACATAGCATCTCGGAGGTAGCGATGAAGTGGGGATTTTCCAGCACGACTATTTCACTAGTGTACCGTGAATATCAGTAATCCGTTAAATCATCAAATTTCCGATATCGCTGCAGCCGGAAAAAGAAACTGCATGAACAGAAGTAACGACGACTGAAGAGAATAGTTCAACGTGACAGATCTGCAATCCTTACGGAAATTTCTACAGATTTCAATTCTGGGCCATCAACAAGTGTCAGCGTGCGAACCTTTCAACGAAACATCATCGATATGGGCTTTCGGAGGCGAAGCCCCACTCGTGCACCCTTGATGACCGCACGACACAAAGCCCGTCAGCACCGACATTGGACTGTTGGTGCCTGTAAACAAGTTTCCTGGTCTGACGAGTCTCGTTTCAAATTGTATCAAGCGGATGGGCGTGTACGGGTATGGAGGCGACGTCGACCTCATGAGGCCATGGATCCTGCGTATCAGGAGAGGACTTTTCAGTCTGGTAGAGACTCTGTAATGGTGTGGGGCGAGTGCAGTTCGAGTGATATGGGACCGCTGATACATCTAGATACGACTCTGACAGGTGACAAGTATGTACGAATCCTGTCTGATCACCTGCATCCATTCATGTCCATTTTGCATTCCGACGGACTTGGGCAATTCTAGCAGAACAATGATACACCCCACACGTCCAGAATTGCTTCAGAGTGGCTCCAGGAACACTCTTCTGAGTTTAAACACTTCCGCTGGTCGCTAAACTCCCCAGGCATGATCATTGCTGAGTATACCTGGGATGCTTGCAACGTGCTGTTCAGAGGATATCTCCACTCCTTCGTATCCTTACGGATTTATCGACAGCCCTGCAGGATTCATGGTGTCCATTCCCTCCAGCACTACTTCAGACAATAGTCCAGTCCACGCCACGTCGTGTGTCTGCACTTCTGTGTGACCGCTGGGGCACTACACAATATTAGGCAGTTTGCTTCTTCAGAGTATATTTCCGCCGTAAGAGAGCGTGCAAGCGGATATGGTAAGGTGCGCCTCGTCATAAAATCGAGTGCCATTTTATTGTGTTTAAAAATCCCATTTCTATACCCACCATCGCATGGGGATGATATTCACGGTTGACATAGAAATTTGTGACGTAGAATTCCGTCTCTAACGACTTGGCTAAATAATGGAAGACGTAGGTTTCATGTAATAGCGTATCCACTCAAGTAGTGCCTCGATACCGTTCTCATGTTCTGTCTATGTGGTACTTATAGACCTGCAGAAATATTCAATTATCTATACGCGGCTTTAGAAACGAACCAAAAGAACATTTTACTGTTAATTTAGATACACAATCATTAATATCGATTGAATTGGGAATTACCCAAATGTGTACCAACGGCGTTTTATCATTTTTTCTTTGTGTTACCAGTAGGCTTTTTATAGCTTACGGCATCTATCATGTTTTACATTGTCATCTTGTTTACTCGTTTCAGTATAGTGTGGATGTGAAATTTCTTTCATGTTGGAATCTCTCTTCTGTTAAGCCTAGGTAACTTCGTATCAAGCCATGACTTAAACTAATTTATACTCGTAGTTTGCATCGTCAAAACAAACTGTGCACTCATATGTCCAGTGTTGCGATGGCTGTATGGCCAAGTACAGGAAGCCAATAAATTACAAAAAAATTGTGCCTCTGTTTCCAGAACCAGTCTAGTTTGCCGCGTATTTATCGGCCACTGCGTTAAGTACTGTGTTACATAGTAAAGAAACAGTGTCTGACGGCACATGCCTCTCGAAAATACAACGCTCGGATCGAACTCAATTATAAAGTCATGATTGGAGCGTAATTTATCTTTGTGTAACATCATGAAGGTATGATTTTCTCAGAAAAGAAATTCGTTTACTGTCGACATACATAATAAACGCCATCGTTTTGTCTTTGAAAGCGGAGATCTTTCAACACTTCCCTCCAGCATGACAAAACTGAAATTATTCTGAAAGGAATTGGCGAAAACACCAAAATGGAATCCCTGGAATACTGTGTAGTTTTACCCAAAAGTGGTTTCAACAAGTTTTGTTACATGAGGCGATGCGCGTATATTCATACGAGGAGAGTAAGGAAAGCTATTGGTTGCTTGAGCTTTCATGCAAACACACACACACACACACACACACACACACACACACACAGGGAGAGAGAGAGAGAGAGAGAGAGAGAGAGAGAGAGAGAGAGAGAGTGAGAGAGAGACAGAGAGGAAGAGAAGGAGGGAGGGAGAGAGAGAGACAGACAGACAGAGAGAGAAAGAGAGAGAGGAGACAGAGCACATTATCGGTCTTTGGAGTGGATTCTGTAACGTATGTTCGCCTTCTTAGGATCTCATTACAGAACCATCCTACTGACAAGAGCGTCTTGTGCTGGAGCCACAAGTTTAGCAACATATGCAGTTTACAGTTGCAATAGGAAAACCATCGCGATCGGAATACCACGGATCACTCGAAAACAGTTCTACAATAAGAATAAATGCATTCTGCAAGGCAATCGAGCATAATACCTTGGGCTGAACCTAAATGTATGTGCCTCGTTACTGCCTAATCAAACATCGATATTTTAATCAAACTTCAAATACATTTAACTTCAAAATAAATTACTAAAACATGAGGCTTACTGTAAATTGTAATTGGTATCCTCATGAAAACAAACTTCTTAGTGGGAAAAATAGACTGTTAATACAAGTATTGACTGACGAACTTTTATTGTTGAACATGGAAGCACAGGTCGAGTGAGAAATGAGAAAATTCTGAAAGTAGCATTCTCTAGAGCCTCTTCGCGTTTGATACAAGCTGGAGAGGAAGGCACTGCGTATTTACTCTGTCAGGACAAGCCTTGTAAAAGTAAAGGCTGACCTGTGTTCGGAAACAGGACTTTGTATTTCTTTCGACTGCCACGCGAACTTCACGGTAAACGAAGTATTGCTTGGACTGTCAAAGATCGCCTCTACTAGGGATAGATTTGAGATAAATTAATAAAATTAGGAAAAATATAGAAAAGTGTAAACTCAAAAACCGGGAGAAAAGACTGGAGCCGATGGTTATATGTATAGGCTGTCATTCGCAAAGAAGTTAGTGTCCAGGACCACACAGTAACTGATGTTGCGGGTAACAAAACAAAATCAGAAATGCAGTCCTTCGTTTTTGTTCTTTAACAGAGAAAAATCAAAGAGTACTAATAGTTTAATTCTGGCGCTACTGTAAGGGTGACGCATATAGTTATTAACGTCAGTAGCGTCGAGAACAGCTCAAATCGCTAAAATTGAACAAATTTTCAGGGCCTGATGAAGTGCCACCTATACAAAATATGTGTTGCGTAGATGCATTATTTCTTAAGTCCTTAAATGAGTTTGCCCAGTAAAGCGCAAAAGTTTATAAATTAAATGAGGAATTTAATAAAATTTGTGAGTGACTCGAGGATTTGGTAGGGTTGACGCAGCATGTCGCATTCGATGAATGGTTATCAATAGTTGTAGAACTAGCTTCAGGCGTGCCCCAGGAAACTACCTTGGGACCGTTGCTTTTAATGCTGCATATTAAAGACCCAGCAGACGGTATTCATAGTGTTGCACAACACTTCTGTCTGGCGAAGCGAACGGCTCCTTTGTTGTTTCAAAAGAAAGTCGTCACTCGAAGGTCATCTTGATAATGAGATGCTATGGCACAGGAACGCGTATTGAATGTCGAAGAACAGTTCTTCAGTACTCTTACATTGCGGAAAACGCCTCCCACAGCTTCTGACAGTCGAAGTTGTGACACACTTGAATGCTGACAGGACTTCTGGAAGAGTGGACACGACAGAAAATCCTTGGAAACTGATGTCATTTTTTTCCAATAATTACACCCGGGAGATCCAGTCTGGTCCATATAAATACGCGCCAATTCTGAATCTCTGTCTCGCTTGTGTTCTAAATGCTCAGTTAGGCAGCTGAAATCAGCAACTACTCACAAGAAGACTTCCCCTTGCAGTCCAAGATGAACCATCCAGCTGCTATCGTCAGACTCTGCAGTCAATTGCTGCAGGCCACTGCCAGAGCTGCATGTGAATGCTGTCAACTAGTCATCCTGACACCGGCGGACTACTTGCTGGGTGGCTACCATCTGATGACAGTGGCCTGCCTAGGGGGCCATGGGTTTGGGTCAGAGCCATCGAGGGCCCGTAGGTTCGGGTCAGAACCACCACCACCTGGATGGTCCCACTGTCACTGCTCATCACCCTGGGCTGGTATAAGCGGTTGCTGCCCACCGTCTGGTGTGGGCACATGTTACCGTCATCAGCCACGCCCAAGGCTATTGTTTGATCAGACCTGCCTAGTGTGCTTCCTGCTGAGCTGCACAAGGAGACCAGCAGCTTTGATCACATGCTACTGTCCACCACAGGACTCCACCGCCATGCATCAGCGACTCTACTGCTGTCCTGAGAACAGCATCCCGCTGACAGCCGCTGTCGCCCATGCTACATGCCACACCCCGTCCTTCTGGCGTCCTGTTGCTAATGCCAGCACGCTACACTGACCATTAACCACCAGTCTATCTTGGTCTGCACCATTGTAATTGTACAGGGTGATTCAAAAAGAATACCACAACTTTAGGAATTTAAAACTCTGCAACGACAAAAGGCAGAGCTAAGCACTATCTGTCGGCGAATTAAGGGAGCTATAAAGTTTCATTTAGTTGTACATTTGTTCGCTTGAGGCGCTGTTGACTAGGCGTCAGCGTCAGTTGATGCTAAGATGGCGACCGCTCAACAGAAAGCTTTGTGTGTTATTGAGTACGGCAGAAGTGAATCGACGACATTTGTTCAGCGTGCATTTCGAACGAAGTATGGTGTTAAACCTCCTGATAGGTGGTGTATTAAACGTTGGTATAAACAGTTAACAGAGAATGGGTGTTTGTGCAAAGGGAAAAGTTCTGGACGGCCGAGAACGAGTGATGAAAATGTAGCACGCATTCAGCAAGCATTTGTTCGCAGCCCAGGAAAATCGAACAAGAAGCACAACAATTCATATTTCAGCAGGATGGAGCGCCACCACATTGGCACTTATCTGCCCGTAACTACCTGAACGTCAACTACCCGAGGCGATGGATCGGCCGCCAGGCAGCTCGTGACAGATCACTTCATCACTGGCCTCCAAGAAGCCCTGATCTTACCCCGTGCGATTTTTTCTTATGGGGTATGTTAAGGATATGGTGTTTCGGCCACCTCTCCCAGCCACCATTGATGATTTGAAACGAGAAATAACAGCAGCTATCCAAACTGTTACGCCTGATATGCTACAGAGAGTGTGGAACGAGTTGGAGTATCGGGTTGATATTGCTCGAGTGTCTGGAGGGGGCCATATTGAACATCTCTGAACTTGTTTTTGAGTGAAAAAAAACCTTTTTAAATACTCTTTGTAATGATGTATAACAGAAGGTTATATTATGTTTCTTTCATTAAATACACATTTTTAAAGTTGTGGTATTCTTTTTGAATCACCCTGTATATTTGCACGATGGAGTGTGATCTGATTTCTGTCACCACCAACGCCGCTGCAGCCACACCCCAGAGGTGAACTGCACTACATCTCCAGAAATGTAAAATTGTGCACTTCACGAAACGAAAAAAAAGTATCCTACGACTGTAATATCAGTGAGTCAGAACTGAAATCAGTCAACATGTACAAATACCTGTATGTATCAGACTGTAGCGATATTAAATGGAACGATGACATAGGCTCAGTCATAGGCGCAGCACTTGGCAGAACTGAGTTCTTTGCCAAGTTACTGGGAAAATGCAGTCAGTCTGAAAATGACTCGTGCTTTACATCCTTGAGTAGTGCTCGTGTGTAGGACCCATATCAAATACGACCACCAGGGCAGATTGAACATACACAAAGACAGGCAGCATGTGTGGTCATGTGTTGGTTGACCAAAGAGGCTCTCGGTGATATTGAGAAATATGAAATTGAAGACACCTGAAGATGGACGCAAACAACTCTGCGAAAGCCTGCTTACAAAGTTTCCAGTACTACTATCAATTGACGAACTTTGGAAAATACTTCCAAACCTGCCTCTCGCTACCATAAGAACTGATAAGATGCGCTCGCTAACAAGGGACATCCCTCGCTTCGAACAGGAATTTGTATTTAACCTTTTGTACACAGACTCATCTCAAATTTCTAATCACGCCTGCGACGGCGTTTCATTGTGTTGTTCTTAATTTGTACACAACAGTGCTTGCAGTCTTGGAGGAGAAGAGTTAACACACCAGTCGATCAGTTACCTCAGCAAGTAGTTGACGAATTCAGTATAGGTGTGTCAGTATTGTGACACATATATATTAAAAATGAACGAAACGTAATGTTTAGAAATTTTAAGTATTGTGACATCCAAGTTAAGAATGCGTTATTCAAAGAAAGACGGTGTAGAATAGGATGGTGACACCTTTCCAATATTTATGGGACTTCAGATTATTCATAAACTTGAATATTCATTTGACTGCTCAATTGAAGTTACATTGGGCAGGACAATGGATTAAGAAAACGACTTCATAGACGATAACGCAGTTGATTGTGTTCAAGACTGTAGTGCTAGTGGCAGTGGCGGAAATAGCGCTCCTCTAAGAGAAGCTAACAGTTCTGGTGGCTATGAACCGGCACCCGAAAAGAAATCCAATATTGTTAGTATTTTAACAAAATTTATGATGATTATCATACATCTCCACATAAAGTTGCAACCTACAGCTCATTATTGAAGAAAAACCTGTATATAGAAAGCACATCAAACACCCCAGTAACATTTGATCATATGGAGAAAAAGAATGTAATGAACATATATTTCGTGGAAACAAGGCAGATAAAACAACATTTTCTACCTCAGTTTGACATAGCAAGGGATGAAGGAAAATGTGTCCATTATTGTCATCTGAAATTCTGGACAATGCGAAAAGAAAGAGAAATTGGGTGTACAAAGTTTAAATGTGCTGCAGCTTTCATAGCACGCCTCAAGAAAGAATAAGGAATATGCCGAGAGTAAAGAATATGCCATAGACACATCACTGCTTTCATAAAAGTCAGATATTTGCAGGAGGGCCGAGATATTCGTCACTCTGAGGCCCGTTCCGTCGAAGAAGTAAACCAGAAAACTGCACTTCCCAGGTACATCCACACTGCATTTGGAACACTGATCGAAGTGTTTCAAAGTTTTACTGACCTTCAAAGTAGTCACCAGCATTGTGTATAACGCGTTGCCAGCGATGTGGAAGTCGTAAGATACTGTTAGCAGTGTCAGTTGTGTTGACAGTTCGAGTGGCGCTGTCTATTGCCCGATGAATTTGTAGCAGTTCTGAAGCGAATGCCGTGAAGAGTTTCCTTCAGTTTAGAAATCGAGTTGAAATCACGAGGGCTTAAGTCAGGGGAGTGAACTAGGTGGTATAGGACTTTGTAGCCACATCAGTCAAACAAATCAGTAACTGCTTGCACTGTACGTGCTTCATCATTGTCCTGCAAAATGATGGTCAGGTCCTGCAGAAAGTGTCATCACTTCTGACTCTAAGCTGGTCGTCGGTTGTGTTCCAAAAATGAATAGTATAGTGATAGAAGTGATGACACTTTCTGCAGGACCTGACCATCATTTTGCAGGACAATGCTCAAGCACGTACAGTGCAACCTGTTACTTTTTGTATGACTGGCAACGGGTTATACACAATGCTGGTGACTACTTTGAAGGTCAGTAAAACTTTGAAACACGTATCTATTTTGTACGAGCTGTAAATAAATAGTTGCCACTATTAAAGTTCCAACCCTCGTATGTTTCTTCTGGCAATATAAAATATATGCAAGAAGGATAATAGACTGTATGAGAACTTCAGTGACTTCGACACTAAAATAGGAAATAGAATTTTGATAATGAAAATGAACTCTGTTATTCATGGCCAAATGTCTCCACCAGTATATCAGCCTATGGTCCACTACCCCTGGCAAGCGGCTGGGTACAATATTCCCGTACATGCTGCTGAATTAAAGAATGTGATCCAAGTGGAAACTGATTTTGCGGCTCAAGAATGTGATTCTGAGGACTGTACAGATATTGCTTTCGGCAAATGTGTCTATTGTGATTCTGCATACTGTTTCAAGCATTTTGGTGAGGAACAGCATGCACGTTTTTAAAGTCCGATAGTGGGCAAACTAAGAGTAATACGATCGAATGATTTCGCTATCCTATTTACAGTCGTATGTAAAGCTTCTGAATACCGAATTCCTGTTCGAGCCGTAAGACTTCAAAAATGGTTCAAATGGCTCTGAGTACTATGGGACTTAACATCTGTGGTCATCAGTCCCCTAGAACTTAGAACTACTTAAACATAACTAACTTAAGGACATCACACACATCCATGCCCGAGGCAGGATTCGAACCTGCGACTGTAGCGGTCACGCGGTTCCAGACTGAAGCGCCTAGAACCGCACGGCCACATCGGCCGGCCGTAAGACTTCCCTTGTAAGAAATTTAAGCAATCAATCTTCTCGCTCTCCTAATGCGAATGGCTCAAGCAAAGCCCGACTAATTGTTACAATAGGAAGTGGCCCTGCCGTGCGCTTTACAGTGATTTACAGAGTATAGATGACAAAAGTGCTGAGAGAGAGAGAGAGAGAGAGAGAGAGAGAGAGAGAGAGAGAGAGAGAGGGGCCCATGTCACGACACTTCGCTACTCCTCTGCTGCCGCTGCCGCAGTAGGCCTACACATTCAGATGGGACGAGATCAAGACACAGCTGCCTTCACTGCTAAAGCGTAAAAGACTGATACTGTGTTTGTGTTCTTTACAGATAATAACTTGAAAGCCAAGTGGTAAATACATGAGGTCGAAAATTGCATGTGTGAGTAAGTGGTCCGGTCAAAGCTGGTATCGCACGCGTTCTTCCTTTCTAAACACCCATCGTGCCAGCAAGAATACTCTCACGAAGGTGTAACAAATCTCTCTTTTAAAACCATAGAGGCGTCAGCACTCTTTTTCAGTAACCTCGGTAGCTGACCTTCCGTGTCCAGTGTGACGGTCACCGACCGGCTACCATACTTGAATTATGGAGGTGATAAACACTTTAGATCTTGAACCTCTTTAGTCGTGTCAGTCAAATGAGAGTTAGCATAGACAAATTTCAGAATATTTCTCCCCTCTTTACCGTAACACTTTCGGCTAACTTTAAGCTGACCTTATGTCAGTAATTGGTAAGTCAAGAAGAATAATCCAAGAGCGGTGTCAACAATCACAGGAACTAACATTGTATCTCTTCCAAATTTTCCTTGACGCAGTAACGGACTTACAGGCACACTGGAATTACTGCAGATCAGTAAATGGGAGTGTCCATCGCAAATTTTTTGGAACTACACTATCAGTTGATCGCCCCCGGCGTTAACTGTTTGCTGAGCTTACGGCGCAGTCTTCTACGAACCTCTAATCTATCACGGCGTTCCTGGGTACGGCCATTTCTCACTACGGCTGAGAAGTGATTGGCACAACAGCAGAGTTAGGAGAAATGAAATAACATGTGTGCTACAACTAAAACCGATCGTGAAGAAAGGAAGAAATAGGTTTAAAGTTCCATTACGAAAAAGTTATTAACGATGTGGCGCAAGTTACGACTGGGGAAAGATAGCTACAGTGCCCTTTTCAAAAAATATTGTGGAATTCTTGTTTAAGTGGTTTAGGGGAACTATTGAGAGAAACTGGACGGTCAGAAGGAGAACTGAACCTCTGTCGTCGCGACTGAGAGGTAAGTGTCTTAACCCAATGCCACTTCTCCCGACAGTACGAGCGTGAGAGTACTACTTTTAAGAAATGTGGTTGTGCTGTCGAACTATGAGTGTAAAAATGTTCAAATGTTTGTGAATTCCTAAGGGACCAAGCAGCTGATGTCATCGCTCCCTTGATTTACACATTGTATGTATATATGTATGTAAACCGGGGACCTAGAAACGACGGAGAGGCTCCGTCCCCGCCACAGCCGCAGTGGTCCGCAACCCTACGACGACTACCGCAGTCCACTCACCCCTCCGCCACCCCACACCGAACCCACGGTTATTGTGCGGTTCGGCCCTCGGAGGACCCGCCCAGGGAACGTCTCACACCAGACAAGTGTAACCCCTATGTTTGCGTGGTAGAGTAATGGTGGTGTACGCGTACGTGGAGAACTTGTTTGCGCAGGAATCGCCGACGTAGTGTAACTGAGGCGGCATTAGGGGAACCAGCCCGCATTCGCCGAGACAGATGGAAAACCGCCTAAAAACCATCCAGAGACTGGCCGGTTCACCGGACCTCGACACAAATCCGCCGGGCGGATTCGTGCTGGGGTCCAGGCGCTCCTTCCCGCCCGGAAAACCGTGCGTTAGACTGCAAGGCCAACCGGGCGGGCACTGACTTACACATTACTTAAACTGACTTAAATTAGTGTATGCTAAGAACAACACACACACTCACGTCCAACGGAGAACTCGACCTCCGGCGAGAGGACCCGCGCAGCCCGTGACATGGCGACCCGCCCCAGACCGCGCGGTTTGAGTGTAGGCCAATCCCATGTACCACATCTAACCCTTAGTTATAGATGAGTCTCGTGGACAGCTGCAAAAGGAAGTGACAGATGGTGAAGAACACGCCATGACCTAACTGTGCCTAACTTCGATTATGGTTGCGAGTCACCGCGCCGACGATAGGTCGTATCGTACATGTCCTGGTGCTGCTGCCGTCGGAGATGGGTCAGACGCCCACAGTGTAATGTCCAAAAGCCCCACGTCTCCAGTCACCATCGGGCTCTGCTGGAACGCTCTACTACCGCCATGTGTATATGTTCACATTACTATCCCATGGCATTTCTCACGTTAGTGTATGACGACTGGCCAGGAAACAACGTATTGTCCGGCTGTGCACCAGAGAGGCACGTTTCGCACAGGTTAAGGCTCCTCTCCCCTTCCCTAGCCAGCGTTCTCCTCAGCTCAGTCACAAACGCGAAACCAGCATACATTTGGCTTTATGAGAACACGCGCTATAATTACGCAAGAGTGGAAGAAGTTAGGGAACTGCAGTGAAATGAAAGTGTCATAGCCGCGAGGGGTTAGCCGAGCGGTCACAGGCGCTGCAGTCATGGACTGTGCGGCTGGTCCCGGCGGAGGTTCCAGTCCTCCCTCGGGCATGGGTGTGTGTGATTGTCCTTAGGATATGTTAGGTTAAGTAGTGCGTAAGCTTAGCAGTTAAGTTCCATAAGATTTCACACACATTTGAAAGTGTCATATGATCGCGCAACTACTCCTCAACTCTCGTGAATTAAATTTACGAGGGTCACTCCAAAAGAAATGCACACTATTTTTTTAAAAATCCATCTTTTATTCTACATGTTTGAAAGTTTTACAGTGTGTAGATACATCCTTTAGAAACAATATTTTCATTTCTCCACGTAATTTCCATCCCTCTCAACTGCCTTATGCCACCTTGGAATCAGCGCCTGTATACCCGCACGGTAAAATTCTGGACCAACCTGTTGGAGCCACTGTTTAGCAGCGTGCACAAGGGAGTCATCATCTTCAAACTTGTTCCACGAAGAGAGTCTTTCAGTTTCCCAAAGAGATGATAGTAACATGGAGCGATGTCTGGACTGTAAGGCGGGTGTTTCAATGTTGTCCATCCGAGTTTTGTGATCGCTTCCATGGTTTTTTGACTGACATGTGGCCGTGCATTGTCGTGCAACAGCAAAACATCCTGATTTTGCCGATGTGGTCGAACACGACTCAGTCGAGCTTGAAGTTTCTTCAGTGTCGTCACATATGCATCAGAATTTATGGTGGTTCCACTTGGCATGATGTCCGCAAGCAAGAGTCCTTCGGAATCGAAAAACACCGTAGCCATAACTTTTCCAGCAGAAGGCGTGGTTTCGAATTTTTTTTCTTGGGTGAATTTGCATGATGCCTCTCCATTGATTGCCTCTTCGTTTCTGGTGAAAAATAGTGGAGCCATGTTTCATCACCTGTCACAATTCTTCCAAGAAATTCATCTCCACCATTCTCATACTCTTCCAAAAGTTCGCTCCATACCGTTTTTCTTGTTTCTTTGTGAGCCACTGTCAACATCCTGGGAACCCACCTGGCACAAACCTTTTTTAACGCCAACACTTTCAGTATTCTGCTAACACTTCCTTCGCCTATCCAAACGTAGCGTGATGCGTCTGTCACCAGTCACCAATTCGTCAACTCTCTGCACATTTTCTGGAGTGTGTGCAGTACGAGGCCTGCCGCTGCGAGGACGATCCTCAATGTTGCCATGCCCGCTTTCACCATGTAACCTGCTTGCCCCACCGACTAACTGTACTGCGATCGACAGCAGCATCTCCATACACCTTATTCAGCCTCTTGTGGATGTTTCCCACTGTCTCATTTTCACAGTACAGGGATTCTATGACAGCACGATGCTTCTGACGAACGTCACGTGTAGCGGCCATCTTGAAGACATGCTGTGATGGCGCCACTCACGGGAACAGGTTGAACTAAGTTCGAAAACAAGCGGGAAGGATGTATCTACACACTGTAAGACTTTCACACATACAGAATGAAAACTGTATTTTTACAAAAATAGTGAGCATTTCTTTTGGAGTGACCCTCGTACTATTGTAGATGTCACTTGCTTAATTATCCCAATTATTGTGTTATGAAAGGAAAAAGATGAGTAAAATTGGGAGTGGGCAGCAAGCCTGTGGCTGCCACCTCACAATTGGACCATTCTTTCTGAACGAACCCACGATGATCTCTGCCATATATCTAACAGTTCTGGAAGATAGCCCTACCAGGGTTTCTTGTATTCATTTATTTACTGATTTAGCCTCTGCACGTGGCGCTACTAGAGGTCTTGAGCGTGTCAGAAACCTTTACTGTCGCTGTTTGGACTGTGATGAGGGCGTGCTTACTGTGACGCCGTCTTTCTGTTGATGACTTCGGGGTAGCACATAGCCCACTCCCTTGTAAAATCTCCAAGGTGGCCTCTGAACTTAACATCCTTACCTCTACGATCACCAGCATCACATGCAGCCACCGCACAATTAACTGTGAAGAGTTTTCAAACTTGTCGTACAACAATGACACAAGACATGATGATCTGAGTTCTGTGTCACCCCTCCTTTCCTAACAGATGGGATACCACCGAAGAAAAATTTTGATACAAACAGGATTTTAACTAAAGCTTCCTGGCAGATTTGTGCCCGACCGAGACTCGAACTCGGGATCTTTGCCTTTCGCGGGCAAGTGCTCTACCATCTGAGCTACCGAAGCACGACTCACGCCCTGTACCCACAGCTTTACTTCTGCCAGTATCTCGTCTCCTACCTTCCAAACTTTACAGAAGCTCTCCTGTGAACCTTGCAGAACTAGCACTCCTGAAAGAAAGGATATTGCGGAGTGAAAATGTCATTCTGGAAACATCTCCCAGGCTGTGGCTAAGCCACGTCTCCGCAATACCCTTTCTTTCAGGAGTGCTAGTTCTGCAAGGTTCGCAGGAGAGCTTCTGTAAAGTTTGAAAGGTAGGAGACGAGATACTGGCAGAAGTAAAGCTGTGAGTACCGGGCGTGAGTCGTGCTTCGGTAGCTCGGATGGTAGAGCACTTGCCCGCGAAAGGCAAAGGTCCCGAGTTCGAGTCTCGGTCGGGCACACAGTTTTAATCTGCCAGGAAGTTTCATATCAGCGCACACTCCGCTGCAGAGTGAAAATGTCATTCAGGATTTTAACTGGTTACACGTAAGCGCCGCTGAAGAAGCAGTTGTTGCTCGGCTACAGGGGCGAGTTTCTCCATCAGCTGCTGCAGGGTAACCCGTTTCAGACAGCACGTAGCCCTTACACACTATGCCAACGCCGTGACCTGTCCATTTTTTGGTGAGATATTTTCTGATGCCACAAAAGATAGTGGCAGGCCAATCCTACGGCCACAATCGTCGCCATTACAGTTGTGTTCTAACAAAACAATGATTGGGTAGTGTTGATACTTTAAGTTCAAATGTGTGTGAAATCTTATGGGACTTCACTCAGTGTTAGTCGATTGTGTATTTTATATCCTTAAAGGATATCAATTGCATTTTCTACATCTACATCTACATGGATACTCTGCAAATCACATTTAAGTGCCAGGCAGAGGGTTCATCGAACCACCTCCACAATTGCTATTATTCCAGTCTCGTACAGCGCGCGCGTACCAACTCTGATTTCCCTTATTTTATCGTGGTGATCGTTCCGCCCTATGTAAGTCGGGGTCAACTAAATATTTTCGCATTCGGATAGAAAGTTGGTGATTGGAATAGCATTGGAGACAACTCGGTGTCGAGGAGAGACTCCTGAGGAAAGTTCGTCCACGTGTGCTAGCAAAGAGGAATGCACAATAAATGCGCCAAGGAATTATAATACTCTTTTGACAGTGATGTAGCCTGAGGATGGCGGTAATGTGCTGCCAAAACTAGTCGTGTGGGACAATAAAGACATTGTGAAGACATGGCTGTGGTGGTAGTATATAAATTACATGAACTGCGCCAGCTCCGTACGTTGTCGTGTGATCAGATGGTGGTACAAAACCGGCGTGTGGACTGTGCGTTGTGTGTGAGAGAGCGACTGCGTTTGGACACCCCTGGGCGCCGTCACCTTGGCGCCGTCACGCCGTAAGTTACGGCTGGCGGGCACCTGCCGCCAGCACCGCCGACTGGCGCCAGCGGCCGCGCTGAATGCTCAACGTGGCGAGACAAAGGCCGGTGCAAGTCCACCCGCAGCGCCCCGTAGCTGACTCATAGATCCCACGTGGCTTCCTCCCACCGTCTGCACCAAACAGTACGGCGTTGTGTTCCTACAGCGACAGGGAAGACACTTGTTCGCGAAGGCACTTTCATTTCCGAAGCCATTGCACTCACAGCCTCTTTGCACAGAACACTCTTCTCCTTTGCTGGAGGAAAATAAAAGAAGGAGTAGGAATAGTCAAAGCGATCTTTTTTAGCCAAAACGAATGGGGAAAAAGACACGTAATGCCGTGAGAATTCGAGCGTGTCACTACAGACCTTTCAGTTTAACGCAGTAAAAGACTAATCTACTTTTGTTTACAAAAATAACAGAATTCTTAGAATTTATCGATATAGAAAAAAAAAGTTTGACAACGTAACATAGTCCAGGATGTTTCAGAGTACCAGGAAAATATGTGCAAGCTGTAGGGAACGATGGGTAACATAAAATATAAAAGGTAAACCAAAATTCATGATTCATTGCAATCTGACAGTACAAAAATGCCTGTACCAAACTTTCCTCCCACGAACATTTGCGGTGGAAAAGGACGTTAAAGGAAGGCAACTTAGAAACACTGTAATCATCTGTACTAGAAGTATCTTGGCTCAGTACCGTGTAATTGTACGCCCCTGGTAGCTGAATGGTGCCGACACGGTAGTTCGGCGTGCTCGCTCAGAGGGTTAGTTGCCCTCTGTAGTAAAAAACTGAGTGAACGGATCAACAAAGAACCTGAACGGGTGTCATCGGACGTCCAGCCCGAACAAATTCAACAAATAATATAGAACAAAAAAAAAGTGGTCAGCGCGACAGAATGTCAATCCTAAGGGCCCGGGTTCCTTTCCCGGCTGGGTAGGAGATTTTCTCAGCTCAGGGACTGGGTGTAATTGTGCTGCCCAGTTGTTGCAGTGCATTGAGCTTTGCATTCTATAGTTCGATTCCCACTCCACGTGTAACGTTTTTTAACTGCTTTAATTTCGGTTTCTCTAACAATCTTTGCATACATTGTTTGTTGAAGGATACATATCCTGTAACTTCAGTTTGTCTAACGTTGATAGTAACAATCATTTGTCAACCATTTCAGAAAAATTCGGAGAGGAGAGACCAATAATTATTACAAATATATTACGTGCCATAGGACAGACATAACTACAAAACTCACCAATATGAAGATGTTAAACATACAAACGACATTCAGTTATAACAGCGAATTTTAATACTTTGGATACATTTTTTCAGAAAACACATATCTTCAGCGCAGACGCTTCTCCAAAAACTTAGAGACTCGCTGTATGTTGCTTGTCTGAACCCTTCGCGGCAGAGATGCGTCCACAGCTACATGAGCAGCGTGAGAGGGTGCTACCAGTTCCTCCACAGTCATCCGATGAAGAGAATAAACGTACAAGAGTTTAGGAATTGTCTGTAATCTGTAAGACAAGTTACTAGACCTGCAGGTGACGTAATATCCTAAGGAAACTGCAAGGGACATGAAAGTAGTGAGCAAATCAATAGAACCAATAGCAGGAGTGTATACTGGAAACTCTGTTCGAATGTAGTTGATGACGTAGATCAGGTTTCGAGGAGAACTGTGTGGGATAAAGGAAGCAGGGGCAGACCAATAATGAGAGGAGTAGCGGTGGTCTTATCTTTAAGAGGGAGGAAGAAGAGCCGGCCGGAGTGGCCGAGCAGTTCTAGGCGCTTTAGTCTGGAACCGCGCGACCGCTACGGTCGCAGGTTCGAATCCTGCCTCGGGCATGGATGTGTGTGCTGTCCTTAAGTTAGTTAGGTTTAAATAGTTCTAAGTTCTAGGGGACTGATGACCTCAGCATCTGATCTGATGGAAACCCCAAATTCCCGAGTAGTACTCAGCAACGTGTAGCACAGTTTGAAACGCGGTCTACTGTGTAGATGAACTTCACTTTCCGAGAATTCTGCCAATCAACCAAAGTGGACCACTCGCCTTCCCTACAACCAAGCTTAGATGCACATTCCATTTCATATCGATTTGCACACTTACAGTTTAATATTTAATCATGATGACTGCGTCAAGCAGTACGCCACTAATACTGTGTTCGAAACTTTAATGAACTGTTCCTCCTGCTCATCTGAATTAACTTATCTTTTTCTATTTTTAGAGCACGCTGCCATTTACAATTTCTGTCCAAGTTGAAAACTGTTCAGTCATCTCTCTCGTATTTTACGTGAATTTCGCTTGTTACAACTGCCGGGTAAAACAAAACAAAACACATCAGTCTGTCCTGACAAGGGAACCTCCCCATCGCACCCCCCTCAGATTTAGTTATAAGTTGGCACAGTGGATAGGCCTTGAAAAACTGAACACAGATCAATCGAGAAAACATGAAGAAGTTGTGTGGAACTATGAAAAAAATTAGTAAAATATACAAACTGAGTAGTCCATTTGAAGATAGGCAACATCAAGGACAATGGCAGTCAAGGAGCGCCGTGGTCCCGTGGTTAGCGAGAACAGCTACGGAACGAGAGGTCCTACGTTCAAGTCTTCCCTCGAGTGAAAAGTTTAATTTTTTATTTTCAGTTTATGTGACAAACTCTTATGTTGTCATCACTTTTTGGGAGTGTTTATCACATCCACAAGAAAACTTAAATCGGGCAATGTAGAAGAATCGTTTTACCAATTCGCTAAGTGTACAAGTTAGGTGGGCCGACAACATATTCCTGCCATGTGACACACATGCCGTCACCAATGTCGTATAGAATATATCGGACGTGTTTTCCTGTGGAGGAATCGGTTGACCTATGACCTTGCGGTCAAATGTTTTCCGTTCCCATTGGATAGGCACGTCCTTTCGTCTACTAATCGCACGATTTTACGGTGCGGTCGTAAAACACAGACACTAAACTTATTACAGTGAACAGAGACGTCAATGAACGAACGGACAGATCATAACTTTGCGAAAATAAAGAAAGTAAAATTTTCAGTCGAGGGAAGACTTGAACCAGGACCTCATATGCCGCAGCTACTCACGCTAACCACGGGACCACTGCGCTCGTGAGCTCAGATTTTCCGTGATGTTGCCTATGTTGCGCATGGACTACTCAGTTTGTGTTTTCTCGATTGATCTGTGTTCAGTTTTTCAAGGCCTATCCACTGTGCCAACTTATAACTAAATCTGAGGGGGGTGCGATGGGGAGGTTCCCTTGTGAGTAACGGCGGTTCAGGCCTTAACCAACGGAGTTCCATACGAAAACTGCCTGTATCAGGAAGTGTCAGTCCAATAGGGGCGCGTGGATCTAGTGAGAGGAGACCTACCTTTCGGGTTCTGCGTCATGGGACACTGAACTCACCTTCAATAACTGTCAAACCTATCAGATCTTACCGGTAGCACAGTTACTAGCACACTGCCCACCAGAACATGAATTCTGACAACTAAAGTGCTACAAAAAAAAAAAAAAAAAAAAAAAAAAAAAAAAAAAAAAAAAATTCTGGGCAAATTGCTACAATCTTAAATGAATCACACACCAGTAGGTTAAAAGCTTAAGACACCACTGGCCATTAAAATTGCTACACCAAGAAGAAATGCAGATGATAAACGGGTATTCATTGGACAAATATATTGTGCTAGAACTGACATGTGATTACATTTCCACGCAATTTAGGTGCATAGATCCTGAGAAATCAGTACCCAGAACAACCAACTCTGGCCGTAATAACGGCCTTGATACTCCTGGGCATTGAGTCAAACAGAGCTTGGATGGCGTGTACAGGTACAGCTGCCCATGCAGCTTCAACACGATGCCACAGTCCATCAAGAGTAGTGCCTGACGTATTGTGACGAGCCAGTTGCTCGACCACCATTACCCAGACGTTTCCAATTGGTGAGAGATATGGAGAATGTGCTGCCCAGGGCAGCAGTCCAACATTTTCTGTATCCAGAAAGGCCCGTACAGGACCTGCAACATGCGGTAGTGCATTATCCTGCTGAAATGTAGGGTTTCGCAGGGATCGAATGACGGGTAGAGTCACGGGTCGTAACACATCTCAAATGTAACGTTCACTGTTCAAAGTGCCGTCAATGCGAACAAGAGGTGACCGAGACGTGTAACCAATGGCACCCCATACCATCACGCTGGGTGATACGCTAGTATCGAGATGACGAATACACGCTTCCAATGTGCATTCACCGCGATGTCGCGAAACACGGATGCGACCATCATGATGCTGTAAACAGAACCTGGTTTCATCCGAAAAAATAATGTTTTGCCATTCGTGCACCCAGGTTCGTCGTTGAGTACACCATCGCAGGCGCTCCTGTCTGTGATGCAGCGTCAAGGGTAACCGCAGCCGTGGTCTCCGAGCTGATAGTCCATGCTGCTGCAAACGTCGTCCAACTGTTCGTGCAGATGGTTGTTGTCTTGCAAAAGTCCCCATCTGTTGACTCAGGGATCGAGACGTGGCTGCACGATCCGTTACAGCCATGTGGATAAGATGCCTGTCATCTCGACTGCTAGTGATACGAGGCCGTTGGGATCCAGCACGGCGTTCCGTATTACCCTCCTGAACCCAGAGATTCCATATTCTGCTAACAGTCATTGGATCTCGACCAACGCGAGCAGCAGTGTCGCGATACGACAAACCGCAATCGCGATAGGCTACAATCCGACCTTTATCAAAGTCGGAAACGTGACGGTACGCATTTCTGCTCCTCACACGAAGCATCACAACAACGTTTCACTAGGCAACGCCGGTCAACTGCTGTTTGTGTATGAGAAATCGGTTGGAAACTTTTCTTATGTCAGCACGTTGTAGTTGTCATCACCGGCGAAAACCTTGTGTTAATGCTCTGAAAAGATAATCATTTGCATATCACAGCATCTTCTTCCTGTCGGTTAAATTTCGCGTCTGTAGCACGTCACCTTCGTGGTGTAGCAATTTTAATGGCCAGTAGTGTATGTTATCGTGGCCCAGTGTCCTATTTCGTAGGTGTACACTCGTTACAGGTGCTTCGATCCGAATTCAGAGGGCTCTCGTGAATGTAAATGTTTACTGTCGCCCCGACTCTACCAGTACGCAAGAGAAAGTTACTGATACCAGACTGCACAGTACCAAGCAGCCACGATTCTGATTTGCTTTAAAACTTATACCTGCCATGCGGGTCTTTTTACCGTACCACCAGGACAATGTAGGAATTTCTGGCACTTTCTCGACAAAATCCTCTCCCTGTCGCAACCAACTGGTCATCAGCACTGTTAAAGTCACAACAGTGAGGCAATAAACATTGGAATAGTAAAGACACCCAACTTACGTACATCAGTTATAGTAATTGGCGTCATGACTGGTATAATCTTTGTTTATTCTATGACAACGTCGAAGTCCGCGTACGAGTTTGCAACAAATCAAATATACTTATTATCAGCAAAAAAATTCACTTCCGACGCGAGTTCACTTGCGGATATATTGTTTATGTAATATACGCAAAGACAAAGTGCATTTTACCATAACTGTGGAGCCGCCTCTACCACTGCCTCTAATCGGTTCAGACTCCAGCCATGTTCCCTTGACTAGTGGTGCGTCCTTCCTGCCAGTTATGGGTGCAGCGACGTCACTCCATCACCTTTAAGAATTGTCACTGTTTTAATATTAGAATACCTTCCGTCGATGGCTCCGTGTGATACACTTGCACAATAATATCGGCTCCTAACAATCACAATTAGCAACTTTTATCATGTCTTTTCTTCTGTCCCTTTTTACAATACTTTCGACTATTCCACCCTGACGGAGAGAAAATATGTCCGCTTCTGCAAACTACGCAGTATTTTTGCGTAGGGTACAGTTCGTATCCATCCATCACCCTTCGAAACCTTACCAATTCTGTGACTTCAACAGCGTCACGGTGACTTGCATTTTCACGGCCAATGCCGCCACGCTCTGTGATAATGGAGGAGACTGCTCGCTTCTGGTATTTGTAAATTTAGATCAGTCAGCTGAATTAGAACTTGAAATCTCGTGATTCACTATTCGCACCATGCTGTGGTTTTCACTGCAGTCATTGTAATATAATTCTCTATACAGCTAGATACACCTATACTTGCTCAGTTCTTTCTTCCATTATTCTAATTTATCCAGCTATAGATTAGGAATGCAATGAGCGTAGGTTGTGGACCGACATGCCACTGCCATGTCTCAGAGTCATCGTTTATACTCCTACAAATACAAGACTTTCCTGTACATTACAGCGCCGTCCATAAACAGACTCAAGTTGCAACTCACCCTATCCATCAGATCATTCATGCATTTTCTTAGAATATAAATACCCTTTCTATGACCAACACACGTTGTCAAGGACAACCTATTGGTTTCTTTTCTTAAACATTGGCCAAGCCACTCACATATGTAAGAAACAATTCCATATGCTCAGATCTTTTTTAACAGTCTTGCACTCTGACATTATGCAACTTAGATTTAAGTAGATGATTAGCAGTATGTCGATATTGTAGCAGAGGATATGTGTGGACCTAAAGCATTGAGGGTTCTTGAACACCTAAGACCACAGACCTTCGCATCGTTAAACACAGTCCAGTCACATTAATGTGACCACCGCCTACGTTCGACGTCAACCACTCACAGACGGCAGCTAGCAGGACTACCAGTGGAGGGCACGCATACAAAGTGCGCAAAAAGTAAGGGACTCCCTGTCGTGAGTAATTTATCTGACGTCCAGTAGGGTTTGATCACTGGCGTTTGGGCCATGGCTGGAAGCATTTCTGAAATGGCTAGGTGTATAAACTGTTCGCTTGTCGTCGTGATGAAAGTACACTGTGCATGAAAAAATTGCACTATTCGCGTCCAGTTCGCTGCTCGTGATCTCGTGGTCGCGTTCTTGCTTCCCGAACACGGGGGCCCGGGTTCGATTCCCGGCGGGGTCATGGTTTTTCGCCTACCTCGAGATGACTGGGTGTTTGTGTTGTCCTCATCATTTCATCACCATACATGAAAGTGGCTAGAGTTGACTGAGCAAAGGTTAGGAATTTGTACAGGCGCTGATAACCGCGCAGTTGAGCGCCCCGCAAACAAAACATCATCATCATCCGCGTCCGGTGCTGAGGCATCTGTGGTTCACCACTGGTCACAGACGACAGAGGTGAACGACGGTTGCGGAGATGTGCGTGGACGAAGAAACACGCAACAGTTGAGCAACTGGCCACCCAAATGAACCAAGGGGCTACCAACATTGTGTCCTCAACGCCGTTCAGCAAAGCCTGTATTTTGACCTCTGCAGCAGGAGCGGTTCATGTACCCACGGCGACTGCTGTTCGTCGGCGACAAAGACTGCAATTGGCATGACATTTCCACATCTGGACGTCCGCTTAGTGACGACAATTAGCCTTTTCAGATGAAACACATTTTGGGCTCCTCGGACAGGTAGCCGTTGGCGTGTACGGCGCGAAACGCTTTGAAGGAAACTTCCTGGAACAATTTTCAAAGCGTCCATGCAGGAGGAACCAGCGTTATGGTCCCGGAAATTCCCTGGGTGAACCCGTCATTCTGATAGGCACAATGGATCAACACAGGTATGCATATATCCTTGACGTCCACCGCTTCATGCAGTTTGTTTTTCCTCGGCACGATAGCGTCTACCAGCATGACAATGCAACGTGTCACACAGCTAGCAATGTACGTGCGTCGTTCAAGAGCACCAGGATGAGTTGGCAGTACTTCCCTGGCCACCAGAGTCCCCAGAATTTAAACCTAATCGAGAATCTGTGGGACCAGCTCGATCGGGCAAGTATCCTCATCCGACAAAACTAACGCTGCTGGTCGCGGCACTGGATTCGGCGTGGTTCCTCATCCTTGTCTGTACCTTCCAGAAGTTCACTGATTCTCCTCCTGCACGACTCGTGACGATCAGAGCTGCTTTTGACAAATTGTCACATTAATGTGACTGGACATTGTAGTTTTGGTAATTTGTATCCGTTGACTTAGTACATCTTCCATCTTTAACTTTTCCGTTCTCACAGTTCTTTTCAGTATTGTATTTGTTTTCCTGCCTACAGTGTTTGATATTGTAATTATAGCCTATCCCCGGTGTTATTCAATCTGTATATTGAGTAAGCAGTAAGGGAAAGAAAAGAAAAATTCGGAGTAGGTATTAAAATCCATGGAGAAGAAATAAAAACTTTGAGGTTCGCCGATGACATTGTAATTCTGTCAGAGACAGCAAAGGACTTGGAAGAGCAGTTGAACGGAATGGACAGTGTCTTGAAAGGAGGATATAAGATGAACATTAACAAAAGGAAAACGAGGATATTGGAATGTAATCGAATTAAATCGGTTGATTCTGATGGAATTAGATTAGGAAATGAGACACTTAAAGTGGTAAAGGAGTTTTGCTATTTGGGGAGCAAAATAACTGATGATGGTCGAAGTAGAGAAGATATGAAATGTAGACTTGCAACGGCAAGGAAAGCGTTTCTGAAGAAGAGAAATTTGTTAACATCGAGTGTAGATTTAAGTGTCAGGAAGTCTTTTCTGAAAGTATTTGTATGGAGTGTAGCCATGTATGGAAGTGAAACATGGACGATAAATAGTTTGGACAGGAAGAGAATAGAAGCTTTCGAAATGTGGTGCTACAGAAGAATTCTGAAGATTAGATGGGTAGATCACATAACTAATGAGGAGGTATTGAATAGAATTGGGGAGAAGGGGAGTTTGTGGCACAACTTGACGAGAAGAAGGGACCGGTTGGTAGGATATGTACTAAGGTATCAAGGGATCACCAATTTAGTATTGGAGGGCAGCGTGGAGGGTAAAAATCGTAGAGGGAGACCAAGAGATGAATACACTAAACAGATTCAGAAGGATGTAGGCTGCAGTAAGTACTGGGAGATGAAGAAGCTTGCACAGGATAGAGTAGCATGGAGAGCTGCATCAGACCAGTCTCAGGACTGAAGACCACAACAACAACAACAACAACAACAACAACAACAGCATACAGTACACACTGAAGGGCTGATGAAGTTGCTCGGAGGTAGTGCAGTAGTAAGAATCTTGACTCGTATTCGGGAAGACGGTGGTTCAGATTCCCGTATGGCCATTCAGGTTTAGGTTTTCTGAGATTTCCTAAAATC
Organism: Schistocerca cancellata; assembly: GCF_023864275.1. Lineage (NCBI taxonomy): Eukaryota > Metazoa > Arthropoda > Insecta > Orthoptera > Acrididae > Schistocerca > Schistocerca cancellata. Next base: position 121,844,782 of record NC_064630.1, read on the forward strand.
ACTTGAAACATTTGCTGGTGTGATCCCTCCGACAGAGCCCAGATAGTTTCCTTCCCTGTGCTCCGTCCCTAATTACCTCGTCGTGAACGGGACATCAAAACCTGATACCTTTTAGAACAGCACATATCGATAATAAACTAAAGAGAACATAATATTCTTTATGTTATGATTTTCACCTGAACTACTGCTCAGATTAAAAAAATCATACAAAATGTAACAGAACTGCAGGGGAAGAAACACCTCTCCAAAACACATCATCGAATTGGTGGCCGAGAATTGTACATCAGAAGTGAAATTCCGAAAAGCGTGCAAACAGTGAATGTTTCAGGCGCTCATTAGGGCGTGTTCAGATCCCTGGAATCGTGATTGCCTTTCAGCAAAAGCTGCAGCTGTGTTTTTCATGAACGAAGAATCCTGCTCTTGTCGCTGTTGCTGCTAAATGCGATGAAAAAGTGATCTCGTAGGGGTCGTCTAGACTTTTACACAGTACCAACTTACCTTTCCCCACTATCGCGGAAGCAGAGGAAACTACGTTTATTCTCTCAGCGATGTTCTCAGAATCGTTAGCATCCTTCGTACTGAGATAATTTACAGCTACGAGGAGGGTACAGCCGATAGAGCAAAAAAGTAGTTTTCATTCACAGTGAAATGCCTGACGAAAGAGTTATATAACAAGCTTATGTCATCAATTAAACCGTCTCTTTGAGGACAGAGTTAAGTTCCAGAGGAAGTAGAATTTTCAAAATCACGTAAAATGCGTACTACACGTGAATATCACGAGTCAGTTTGTGCAATGAATCTTATAAATGACTAATTATATCACGAATCATTAAAGCAGGACAGAAAAATATAGGATAAAAGGGAAAGCCGGCCGGGGTGGCCGAGCGGTTCTATGCGCTACAGTCTGGAACCGAGCGACCACTCTGGTCGCAGGTTCGAATCCGGCCTCGGGCATGGATGTGTGTGATGTCCTTAGGTTAGTTAGGTTTAAGTAGTTCTAAGTTCTAGGGGACTGATGGCCTCAGATGTTAAGTCCCATAGTGCTCAGAGCCATTTGAACCATTTTGTAAACGGGAAAAGGTAAAAAAAACCATGGGTACACAAAAATGATATCCAAGATGGAGAAGAGAAGAAAATTTAAAAACAAGAACACTGAAGATGTAAGAAAGATATTCCGAAGGTTAAATAATGAACTGCCAAGAGAAACAGAGCAGGCTAGGAAAAATGGGTAAAAGAGGAATGTGATACAACTGAAGAACTGTACAGGAAGGGAAGATACGACTTACTATACAACAAAGACTATGGCATGGGAAGAAAACAGAGCAGGAAGTGCTACAATGGAAATTTTGAATAAAGATGAAGAGGTAGTGTACAAAGATCGTGACGATATCCTCCAGGGATGGGAAGAATATCTAAAAGAGCTATATGACACAAATCGCAAACCAGGAACTCTGGAACTTGAATCACACAACAGTGTAAGTGACGACGAGAAAGGACAAACCATCATAATTGAAGAAGTAGTCTGCCACAGCTGCAATGAAAAATGGCAAAGCGGTAGGTACAGATACGATAACGGGAGAAATATTAAAATGCTTGAACCAAGATGGAATAAAAGAAATATTGAGGTTATGTAATGAAGTATGACAGTGGTGAATGGCCTGAGGACTTGCTGACAACAGTAATGATTCCATTACCGAAAAAAACAAGGAACCAAGAAATGCTGTGAGCACAGGACAATCAGCCTCATTTCACATGCAGCCACAGTGATGTTAAGAATAGTTAATAAAAGACTTGAAAAAGTAATGGAGGAGAATGTTGGTGATGAGCAATTTGGCTTTAGACGGAATACGGGCACCAGAGATGCAATAGGGCTCCTACGAATCTTGGGAGAAAGGTTTATTGAAAAAGGAAGAGACCTATATATGTGCTTCATCGATCTAGAAAAGGCATTTGACAATGTGGTTTGGGACCAGCTGGCGACTACAATGAGGGAAAAGAAAGTGGACTGGAATACCAGAAGACTTGTAAACTCATTATATCTTAATCAAAAAGCCTCAGTTAAAGTGAGAGGAGAAAGTACAAACTGGATTGGCCTAGGGAAAGAAGTAAGACAAGGATTCTGTCTGTCACCTACTCTTTTCAACCTCTGTTTGGAAAATATGATAGACCAATGCTCATGAGATGACAAAGGAGTAGAAATTGGAGGAACAAGAGTAGGGTGTTTGAGTTTTGCTGATGACATGGTCCTTCTAGCCACAGGGGAGAAAGAATTGCAGGATTTGGTGAACACCATTGAAGCTAACGGAAAAAATTATGGAATGAAAACTAACACATAGAAAAGTATTGGCACTAGGAGGAAATAAAGAAATAAAAATTATGCTGAATGGAGAAAAACTAGAACACGTGCAAAACTTTAACTATCTTGGAAGCAGGATAGACACCGACTGGAAGTGCACTACAGAAATTAAAACGAGGATAGCAATGGAAAAAGAGGCATTTTATAATAAAAGGAGAATTTTCTGCAGTGGTCTGGACAGGGAACTCAGGAAGAGACTCATAAAGTCGTATATGGAGTGTTGTTCTATATGGCGCTGAAAGATGGACTTTGAGGAAGAAAGACAGAGAAAGGCTGGAGGCTTTTGAGATGTGGAAATGGCGGAGGATGGAAAGAATAAGTTGGATGGACAGAGTAAAAAATGAAGAGGTATTGAGATGAGTGGGAGAGAAGAGACAGTTACTAGAAGTAATAAAAAGAAGAAAAAAAAGAAATTGGACTGTTCATATATTAAGGAAGAATGACAGACTGATAAAAACAGTTTTAGAAGGTTATGTAGAAGGGAAAAGGAAGCGAGGAAGGAAGAGATTTCAAATACTGGATGACGTGATGGATGGTACAACATACATCAGCCTTAAGAAGGAAGCAATGGATCGCAGAAAATGGAGAGGCAAAGGACCTGCTAATATAGCAGAAAACTGATGATGATGATATATCATGTACTCTTACTCACCAATTTCATGTCGAAAAGAGAACGTGTAATAGGAAGAATCTATGAGGAACTCCTCAGGGAACTGGAAAATTTCGTGTTACTCTCCAGCTATCTCATGTGGTCATACCAATTTTAGGATGTCAGTTTCTGAGACTGTCTACTTATTAATGTTGGACGAAAAGAGAACGTGTAATAGGAAGAATCTATGAGGAACTCCTCAGGGAACTGGAAAATTTCGTGTTACTCTCCAGCTACCTCATGTGGTCATACCAATTTTAGGATGTCAGTTTCTGAGACTGTCTACTTATTGATGTTGGACGAAGTGACTTTCACTCATGCCGGACGTGTAGCGTCTTTGGTTACATAACACAGCGTTCAATGGAAAATCCAGTGTTCTTCTTTCGAAGGAAATGTCCGATGCCAGCTGCAATCAGGCGTCGAAATAATTCGATGGTGAAAGTTGAAAATCTCTGCCGGACCGCGTCTCGAATCCACATCTCCCGCCTAACGCGAGTGGTTGCCTTTAGCACCTCGGCTATTCGGACACGCTTCCTGCACGACCAAAATTCTCGACTTGCCACACGCTAGTAACGTGCACTACTTAATCCAGCTATCTGCTCGCAGCGAGTCCTGTATTCCCGCAAGGGGCTCGGACCCTTTAGCGCAGGCTGTTCCAGCCCGTCGGCTCCGTTGTGAGCCGCGGAGCGCTCCCTGCTCCAGGGAGCCGTGTCGCTCGCTGTGACCATTCCAGTGGGCCGGCACGCCGGCACGTGGCACGGCTGGCTGAGGCAGGCGGCAAGGCAAGCGTTTTGATGTGCCAGCTGCGTCTTACAAGATCGACAACCTCATACTTTAGCTGCTAAGACGTGGTGACATTCTACACCAGGAAATACGATGTCCAAGAAATAAATAAGAAACAACTGTTTTACAAGAAACAGCATGCTAAATTTATTGGGCCTCTGTAGGTTGACATTTTCTTTTTATTACAAGATCGGAAATAGCGTCAAAGTGTTCGCAGCGTTAATGCGGAGGATGGCCTTCATTGTTGCATCCTGAAGAAACGATCGTTCCTTACTTTTTTTTATTCTTTTCATTGCTGAGAAAAGCTGCTCACAACAATACGTAGATCCAAACATGCACATGATCTGAGCAGCATTGTTGTGAAGCTTGGGAAGTGTTTTTTGCTGTAATGAAAGATACGATCGTGACAAATCCAACGTGTTGTAGTACCTCTCCTTCAACAAAGTTGAATTTTGCAAATCAATAACCTCCAATTGAAGTGACGACAAGTCATCAGGGGAAACTGAAAAAGAAGTGCTGAACACCTTAAGTTCAATTTCCAAACTACTGAGGTCTCGGAATCGTGTTTCAAACAACGTGATGAGCTGATTTAACTTTGCTTGGTAATCGCCGAAAGTAGTACCTTCAGGTAGTTTTAAGGAAGCAACACGATTGAAGAACATTAATTGTCCATTACTCATCTGCCTCTCAGATAAACGTAACTTTTCCATGAACGCTTTGATCTGGTCTTGCATGTCAACGATTAGCTGCCCTTTGCGCTGCAATGACAGATTTAAATTATTCAGATGCATAGTTATGTCAGATAGGAACGCCAGGTCTGATATCCATTTTATATCTTTCAGACAACGCATTTCTTCCCCTTTCATTTTGAGAAAAAGGGATATTTCCTCATGAATGGCAAAGAAAACATCAAGAACTTTTCCCCGACTCCGCCAACGAACTGTACTGTGGTAAGGTATATCCCCATACTCCGCTTCCATATCTTTCAGGAATCCTTTGAACTGGCGATGATTCATACCGTGACGCCGCACAAAATTCACACACTTCACGACATATTTCATTACGCCACCTAGCTCTACTGTTTCAGCACATTTGCCGGCCGCGATGGTCTAGCGGTTCTGGCGCTGCAGTCCGGAACCGCGGGACCGCTACGGTCGCAGGTTCGAATCCTGCCTCGGGCATGGGTGTGTGTGATGTCCTTAGGTTAGTTAGGTTTAAGTAGTTCTAAGTTCTAGGGGACTTATGACCTAAGATGTTGCGTCCGATAGTGCTCAAAGCCATTTCGTTTCAGCACACAGTGCCTCTTGGTGAATAAAACAATGAAGAGTCAAAATGTCATTCCCGAATTCGTCCCTGAGTTTATTTTTCAAACGAGAAGCAAAACCTTGGTGACGCCCGATCATTTGTGGTGCACCGTCTGACGCTACAGAATGGAGCTTATCCCATGGCAAATTTATATTGTTCACTGATTCACAAACAGCTTCAAAAATGTCACGTGATGTTGCGGTGTAATCGAGTGGTACCACATCCAAGAGTTCTTCAGTTACTTGCAGCTCCATGTCGACACCATGCAAAAAGACTGCAAGCTGAGCACAGTCCGATATGTCGGTGCTTTCGTCAAGCGCTAGCGAAAATGCAACAAAGCTCTCCGCCTTTTTCCTGAGCTGTGTCTCTAACTCCGCTGCCATGTCCAGCATTCGATAAGATATTGTTTGCTTCGACAGGCAAACCCCTTCAATTGCATACACCTCCCTTGGAAACAAACATTCTGCAACTGCTACCATGCACGATTTTACGAGTGGTTCCACCGAAAACGGCTTGCCACTCGTCGCAATGATGTGAGCGACCCTGTAGCATACTCGAATTGCACATTCTGTAGTGTTTTCTCCGCTCTCATTCACCTGAAAATTATAAACGCATTACAGAAGACGAACTGTTTTGCATGTTTTGATACCCTCCGTATGACGAAACCGTTTTTAAACTTACTCCTCCTGGTACGTCGTTCTTAAGCCTGGCTACCAGTTCTCTGCTTGCAACGCCTTCTACCTGATCGTAGTGCGCTGCGTGAAGAGTGCATAATGTCGTTGTATATTGTACCTCTTCGCAGAATTAAATACTTTGTGACATACAAGACACTGCGGACGACAATCCCTCTCAATGAACAGAGAGGTATCCTCCAATAGAGGTACAGGGTTCCCGCAGCTAGTCATAGTTGTCATTGAACACGGATTATTGCGTCAGTTGCGGCTGCATGCCGTTCACGCGGGCTCCGAGCTGCCGCAGTGAGCGCTCCGGCTCCCTGGAGCTCGGTTGGAACAGCCTGCTTTAGCGTGTTATCGAGGCAGTCAACTACGTCCGAATAGGACTCGGAAGACCAGAAGTGTTCTGACTGTCCGCCGTGCCATTCTCAGCCCTTAGGCGTGACCGGATGCGGACACGGAGGGGCGTGTGGTCAGCACTTCGCTCTCCTGGTCGTTGTCAGTTCTCGTGGTCGGAGCCGCTATTTCTCAATCAAGTAGCTCCTCAGTTTGCCTGACAAGGGCTGAGTAGAACCCGCTTGCCAACAGCGCTCGGCGGACCCGGACGGTCGCTCATCCAAGTTCTAGCCAGGGCCGACAACGCTTAACTTCGGTGAACCGATGTTACCACTGCCGCAACGCCGTTGGCACACCCGTTATGCATTAATAAAAAAGTGTTTTTTGTTCTATGTGACTACTGCAGCATTATTCTGCAAAGAAGTAATCTGTGCCTAAATTTACTTTTTTTGTTCGGTAAGTTGTGTCCAGTTCCGATCAGGTTTTACAAGCATCGTTCATAAAACTCGTTTAGTTCTACATAAATTATCATACTGGAACCTAGCCATTCTCAGGAGACATCAAGCTAATGTTGATAACTGTTTTACTGTAAGTAGGCTGTTTACGTTTTTATATTGGTAACGCCTCGTAGCGCTCTATATGAAAATCACTGACTACTGTGTGCAGTCTGAGGCTGGTCGGCATTGTTGCAATATTCGCCATTGTAGTGTTGGGCAGTTGGCTGTTAACGGCGCGTAGCGTTGCGCAGTTGGAGGTGAGCCGCCAGCAGTGGTGGATGTGGGGAGAGAAATGGCGGAGTTTTGAGAGCGGATGATCTGGACGTGTGTCCATCAGAGACAGTAAATTTGTAAGACTGGATGTCATGAACTGATATATATATATATATATATATTGAAACGTCCCCTTAGAACAATTATACACGACTGTGCTTAACCTGACACACAATATTATTTAGCGCAACGCAATCTGACTTTCAAAAATCCCTACAAAAGAATGGCCCTGACTAACATTAAACTATACCTTTCACAAATAACTTACCTCACAAAAATCTTCATTACTCGAACTACTGCAATACAGCGAGCGCCACTATTGCCAGCTAAATAAAAGATTCAAACTACAGAAGGCACTAACTACTGATGGGCATAGTTAGCAAATGAAAGATTTTAATGGAGAACAAACAATATATTTACCTTAATATCATCACAAGTCATAATATATGTAATTTCAAAACTTCGCCATCTCTCTCCTCACATCCACCACTGCTGGCGGCTCACCTCTAACTGCGCAACGCTACGCGCTGTTCACATCCAGCTGCCGCTGCCCAACACTACAATGGCAGACAACAATGCAAACTAGCCACAGGCTGCACACAGCACAGCCAGTGATTTTCATCCAGAGCGCTACGTGACGTTGCCAATAAGAAAATATAAACAGCCTACTTACATAAAGAAAACATAAACAGCCTACTTACAATATATATATATATATACAAGCATTGTATTATGACTTTTAAACACTATTAAGGTGAATACATTGTTTGTTCTGTATCAAAATCTTTCATTTGCTGACTATGCCTATCAGTAGTTAGTCCCTTCAGTAGTTAGAATCTTTTATTTAGCTGGCAGTACTGGCTCTCCCTGTATTGCAGTAGTTCGAGTAACGAAGATTTTTGTGAGGTAAGTGATTCATGAAAGGTATAGGTTATTGTTAGTCAGGGCCATTCTTTTGTAGGGAGTTTTGAAAGTCAGATTGCGTTGCGCTAAAAATATTGTGTGTCAGTTTAGTGTTGATCAGAATAAGTAAAGAGAGTAATGTCTGAGTACGTTCAGTTTTGCTCAGCTGTTTGAAAAGCAAATAATGTAAGAGGTTTATCAGCACAATCATTCATTAATTTTTTTAAGGGGACGTTTCATATTACCCATTACGGTTAGACAGCACTGGAGCTGTTTTCGCAAATTATACTATAGGAAATACTGCAACCTGCAACCAGCCACAAGTATTTTTTATTAGAAATGATTCTATTGTATGTTTCTAGTTTCCGGTTTGAGCCCATCGTCAGACCGGCGAGTATTACATTTGTATCCTGTTACGGATTTTGATCTGCAACACTGAGAACACATTGATGATCTCAGGTTTAACAACCTACATAAATCAACTTTCACTGCTCACTTGTCCCAACACGGAAATACAGCAATAAGCATCGAAAAAAGTACCTCAAAGCGTCAAAATAGAAGGGAACGTTCCAATAGTTTCCCTGATGCGGCTTAGATATATACGTAACCAATTTATTAGGCAGGTACCGAGTTTCAACGGACTTTGACTATTGGTTGTCGAAGCATACACAGTGCCTAGAAAGGATGCAATACTCAGGATTGGACCAGTAAAAATAGTATTGAGATGATGCGAAATTTCTCATGTTTCCTGGGTGTCGAAACGCAAGACTCTAGTTGACATCGATGCTGAATTAGATTCTTGCACAAGTGGACACTTGAGTACTAAGCAACGTTTTCGGCTGTGCATCAGAGATTAATTCCCGGCAAGCGTAGGTTCAGAATACGCCGAGCAGGCCCTGGGAGCCACCCCAGACTACCACCTAACTCGATGCAAGTTTTATCTGTTACAAATCTAGTAAAATCATCAGACGACCAATTCCAATTACAAAATGATCTTGACAGAATTTCCGTATGGTACGAAAAGTGGCAATTGGCACTAAACAAAGAAAAGTGCGAGGTCATCCACATGGGTACTAAAAGAAATCGGATGAATTTTGGGTATACGATAAATCGCTCAAATCTAAGGGCTGTCAATTCGACTAAATACCTAGGAATTACAATTACGAGCAACTTAAATTGGAAAGACCACATACATAATACTGCGGGGAAGGCGAAACAAAGATTGCGCTTTATTGGCAGAACACTTAGAAGATGCGACAAACCCATGAAAGAGGCAGCCTACATTACACTCGTCTGTCCTCTGCTGGAATATTGCTGGGCGGTATGGGATCCTTACCAGGTAGGGTTGACGGAGGACATCGGAAAAGTGCAAAGACGGGCAGCTCGTTTCGTGTTATCGCGCAATAGGGGAGAGATTGTCACTGATATGATACGCGAGTTGAGGTGGCAACACTGAAACAAAGATGGTGTTCTTTGCGGTGAGATCTATTTACGTAACTTTAATCACCAATTTTCTCTTCCGAATGTGTAAATATTTTGTTGACACCCACCTAAGTAGAAAGAAACGATCATCATAATAAAATAAAAGAAATCAGAGGTCGAACGGAAAGATTGAGGAGTTCCTTTCTCCCATGCGCCATTCGAGAGTGGAATGGTAGAGAAGTAATATGAAAATGGTTCGATGAACCCTCTGACAGGCACTTAAGTGTGAACTGCTGAGTAACCATGTAGATGTAGATGCAGATGAATCTATAACAAACACGTGATGTCCTGAAATTCCCACCTTACTTGAGAACCTTCCAGCCGTCACCAATCAGACTGTACTGCCCACTTTTATTTAAGAAATACACTCCTGGAAATGGAAAAAAGAACACATTGACACCGGTGTGTCAGACCCACCATACTTGCTCCGGACACTGCGAGAGGGCTGTACAAGCAATGATCACACGCACGGCACAGTGGACACACCAGGAACCGCTGTGTTGGCTGTCGAATGGCGCTAGCTGCGCAGCATTTGTGCACCGCCGCCGTCAGTGTCAGCCAGTTTGCCGTGGCATACAGGTCTCCATCGCAGTCTTTAACACTGGTAGCATGCCGCGACAGCGTGGACGTGAACCGTATGTGCAGTTGACGGACTTTGAGCGAGGGCGTATAGTGGGCATGCGGGAGGCCGGGTGGACGTACCGCCGAATTGCTCAACACGTGGGGCGTGAGGTCTCCACAGTACATCGATGTTGTCGCCAGTGGTCGGCGGAAGGTGCACGTGCCCGTCGACCTGGGACCGGACCGCAGCGACGCACGGATGCACGCCAAGACCGTAGGATCCTACGCAGTGCCGTAGGGGACCGCACCGCCACTTCCCAGCAAATTAGGGACACTGTTGCTCCTGGGGTATCGGCGAGGACCATTCGCAACCATCTCCATGAAGCTGGGCTACGGTCCCGCACACCGTTAGGTCGTCTTCCGCTCACGCCCCAACATCGTGCAGCCCGCCTCCAGTGGTGTCGCGACAGGCGTGAATGGAGGGACGAATGGAGACGTGTCGTCTTCAGCGATGAGAGTCGCTGCTGCCTTGGTCCCAATGATGGTCGTATGCGTGTTTGGCGCCGTGCAGGTGAGCCCCACAATCAGGACTGCATACGACCGAGGCACACAGGGCCAACACCCGGCATCATGGTGTGGGGAGCGATCTCCTACACTGGCCGTACACCACTGGTGATCGTCGAGGGGACACTGAATAGTGCATGGTACATCCAAACCGTTATGGAACCCATCGTTCTATCATTTCTAGACCGGCAAGGGAACTTGCTGTTCCAACAGGACAATGCACGTCCGCATGTATCCCGTGCCACCCAACGTGCTCTAGAAGGTGTAAGTCAACTACCCTGGCCAGCAAGATCTCCGGATCTGTCCCCCATTGAGCATGTTTGGGACTGGATGAAGCGTCGTCTCACGCGGTCTGCACGTCCAGCACGAACGCTGGTCCAACTGAGGCGCCAGGTGGAATTGGCATGGCAAGCCGTTCCACAGGACTACATCCAGCATCTCTACGATTGTCTCCATGGGAGAATAGCAGCCTGCATTGCTGCGAAAGGTGGATATACACTGTACTAGTGCCGACATTGTGCATGCTCTGTTGCCTGTGTCTATGTGCCTGTGGTTCTGTCAGTGTGATCATGTGATGTATCTGAGCCCAGGAATGTGTCAATAAAGTTTCCCCTTCCTGGGACAATGAATTCGCGGTGTTCTTATTTCAATTTCCAGGAGTGTAAATGTAACTAAACTGCCACAGAATCGTGAAGGGTACTGTACGAGCCATGTTTCAAGAAATTATAAAAAAATTACTATCGGTTGGTGCATCAGTTTGTAGCGTTTACCCGTAAGTTTAACACTACAGAATACGTATAACAGAGACATTAGACATTAGCAATACATTCGGAGCTCATTTTCATAGCGATCTGAGGATGCAAGATCAGGGGAATAGGGTGGGTGCCGAATGACTTCCCAACCCAACTCCTGTATAGCGTTTTTTGTCAGTCTTGCAGAATGCCGACTGGCGTTACCGTGGAATATACCGCTTTCTCCCCTGCCGTGGTCAGAGTACCCTCGCATGAAGAAGAAGGTTTGCTAGAGGGAGGCAGTTCAAATATCAGGCGCTCAATGGTCCCTCTTAGGGAAACATGGTACGAGAGGGAATTTGCATTCGGTATACTATAGCACAATCAGCTTAACAGCTCACGCATCGAAGCTGCTTACAAGAATACAGAAGAATGGAAAAGAAAATTGAGAATGCGCTAGGTGACTATCAGGTTGGCTTTAGGAAAAGTAAAGGGACAAGAGAAGCAATTCTGACGTTACGGCTAATAATGGAAGCAAGGCTACAGAAAAATCAAGACACTTTCATAGGATTTGTCGACCTGGAAAAAGCGTTCGACAATATAAAATGGTGCAAGCTGTTCGAGATTCCGAAAAAAGTAGGGGTAAGCTATAGGGAGAGACGGGTCATATACAATATGTACAACAACCAAGAGGGAATAATAAGAGTGGACGATCAAGAACGAAGTGCTCGTATTAAGAAGGGTGTAAGACAAGGCTGTAGCCTTTCGCCCCTACTCGTCAATCTGTACATCGAGGAAGCAATGATGGAAATAAAAGAAAGGTTCAGGAGTGGAATTAAAATACAAGGTGAAAGGATATCAATGATACGATTCGCTGATGACATTGCTGTCCTGAGTGAAAGTGAAGAAGAATTAAATGATCTGCTGAACGGAATGAACAGTCTAATGAGTACACAGTATGGTTTGAGAGTAAATCGGAGAAAGACGAAGGTAATGAGAAGTAGTAGAAATGAGAACAGCGAGAAACTTAACATCAGGATTGATGGTCACGAAGTCAATGAAGTTAAGGAATTCTGCTACCTAGGCAGTAAAATAACCAATGACGGACGGAGCAAGGAGGACATCAAAAGCAGACTCGCTATGGCAAAAAATGCATTTCTGGCCAAGAGAAGTCTACTAATATCAAATACCGGCCTTAATTTGAGGAAGAAATTTCTGAGGATGTACGTCTGGAGTACAGCATTGTATGGTAATGAAACATGGACTGTGGGAAAACCGGAACAGAAGAGAATCGAAGCATTTGAGATGTGGTGCTATAGACGAATGCTGAAAATCAGGTGGACTGATAAGGTAAGGAATGAGGAGGTTCTACGCAGAATCGGAGAGGAAAGGAATATGTGGAAAACACTGATAAGGAGAAGGGACAGGATGATAGGACATCTGCTAAGACATGAGGGAATGACTTCCATGGTACTAGAGGGAGCTGTAGAGGGCAAAAACTGTAGAGGAAGACAGAGATTGGAATACGTCAAGCAAGTAATTGAGGACGTAGGTTGCAAGTGCTACTCTGAGATGAAGAGGTTAGCACAGGAAAGGAATTCGTGGCGGGCCGCATCAAACCAGTCAGTAGACTGATGAAAAAAAAAAATGTATTCCGGAAGATGTAAATGTATTCCGGAAGGAACTGTGTGCAAAATGAGAAGGGCTCATTGGGAGCAATCGAGGACATAGGTTGCAGTCAGCTGCAAGTCGTCGCTCACGTCGACATGAACGACAACAGTCGTCCGGGTTCTGAGACCATTCTCAGTTCTTTCTACAGACTGGCGGGAACAGTGAGAAAGCTAGCCTCCCTAGTGAAGTCACCGCACTGCTGTCGATTTGTAACACCCTTCAAAGGTCTCGTCAGGACTCTCTAACCTTGAGCCGACTGTAAATCATAAACCAAATGATGGACCGACACTGTGACAAACTCTGGGATACATTCATCGATCTACGCTACACGGTGGAGACTTGAATAGTCTCTTTGGAAAAGCCACGTGTGCAGTATACACCGGATAACGACCACCTAACCGGCAGAGGACGTGTGGAGTGCACATTAGTTTTAGAGGTTAAGTGCAACTCAGACATTCCCAAAAGCACATATTACAACAGGTTGCATAGAAAAATATGGAGAGTGAGAATATAAATCTACTAGGGAACCCGACAATGCGTAGCAATTACTAGAGTTCCGATCGGTCACGAAATGGAAACTACTGTGAAAATCCGATGAAGTTTTTAGTTAAAATGAACAGTCGAGACCGCAATAATATTTGTTTATTAACCGCTTTCAGGTTATGTAAAAGCCATATTCAGAATTTTTGGCACCTTGTGGCTGGTGCTGATGACCGTGGTATCACGAGGAAACCGAGGAGCAGCCAGCATCAGCCACAGGTGGCCAAAAATTCTGAAGATGGCTTTTACGTAAGCCAAAATCGGCTAATAAACGATTGCGATCTCGACTGTGCATTTTAACTTAAATATAGCATCAGGTCGCTGTTCTTCATAGACTATGTTGTCAAAATTAACGATGCAGTTTTGCACAGGTGTATTGGGTAGTATCTCTAGTTTGCACGTCGACCGCAGCGCCTTTGTCTTTCCAATTCTGAGCACACAATGAGCACGTAAATATGCCTAGAAAACAGTGTCTCCCCCTAAGTATAGGGGCATGGTGAAAGATTTCACATGATGTCGTGCAGTCCATATAACATAACAGTGATGTATTTCGCTCTTCATGTCTATTCTCGGCCGCACTCTTCAGGGGCAGTGAAGAGTCTCCAGCAACGTTTTCGATGGGAAGCCCGTAATTGTCTCGTCCTGAGTTTCGTGTCTGCTCACATCGACCGCTGGCTATGACGACAACATATTGCCACAGACGACGAGAGAATTGGCGGAAAGCACTGACGGCTGACTTCTTTGATGAAAATATTGGAAAGTCAGTACAACGTTACGACAAGTGTCTTAAGTCGGAGAGGCGACCATGTAAAGAAGCAGCTGGGAGGTATGCTAACTGTTGCAAATAAAACACTTTCTTTTCACAGTGGTTTTCATTTCGCCATCGATCGGTACTTACTTTCCGAATTGCCCTCGTATGTGCATACCCACCTCCACCACCCACCCTCTCTCCTCTTGAGCCTTTTCATTTATTATTGCAAATGAAGCCTTGATTGCGAAGTGAAGTTAGTGAAGAAACCTAGGATAATATTTTTGTTTGGTCGAAATGATAGCTTGTTACTAACAACTTACTTAACGGACACACTATGGCCATTCAGTTCAGATCCGACAAACGAAAGACATTTGCGGCAAAACTGAATGACGTTAGAAACCATGGTGAAGGCAAATACGTATTACGTAATAAAAGACGGCAAAGTTCCACCTAGGTCTAACTTAACCATTCGGAGGATGTTTCGAAAAAAAACTACAGCAGTCTGACTACGGGGAAAGAGAGAAAACCTAGCAACTAGTTAATACATAAGACGACAATGTGTGAACCCTGCAATAATTATCACATACAGACGGTGGTGAAAGATTTATCAGAAAATTCTGGGAAGATCGGGTCATATGTAGCCTACAACTCGTTCCAAATAATCCACTGTCTGTCTGATGGTGAAACTGAAAACAGTAGAAAGAAGGGGAAGTATTAAATTCTGCATTAAAAATACTGCCGTATCAATATTCAATGTCTGCCTGCCGCAAAGACTCATAAATGAAAGAAATGAATATAAGAAGCCCCGGTATTAAGATACAGTTAACATTACTTAAAGGAAGCAAGACAATACGCCGAAATGGAATTTCAGTGAGACATTTGACACTAACTGCGCAGCGAATCAGCCGATTTGCTAGCGCACAGTAATGGAGAAGCTGTGGAGCGTGACTGGAGAAGAGGGCAGGTAGTTACTATTTACAAAAAGGACAAAAGTTGGATGCACGTAATTACAGACAAGTACTGCTGACGTCTAGATGTGGGGGAATTTTAGAGCATGTGCTAAGATCAAACATAATAGTTTTCCTGGGGGAAATAAAGATTTTTTTCAATGACTCAGCACTGACTCAAGAAAAATTGCCTGTGTGAAACGTGGTTGTTTTCACCGACCTCTGAGCGTTGGCGACGGTAGCGTATGAGGGGATCGACGTACTGCGTGTGCACATCGGGACACAGCACGTGGAATGTGTGTGTTTCAGCGATCTCCGACATCTATCCATAAAAACTACTGCTACAGACTGGATCGTGGTTTAAGTGTGTCGTTTTAGTGCTTCTCAATACATTGCAGTGGGCTCTGTCTCGCAGTGGTATTTGTTATTCTTGTTGTTGTCTCTGTCCTATCACACAGTAGATCCTTTCTCCTCCTCCTGCCCCTTCTGTATGTAACGGAGAATAACAACTTTTTTTGGGGTTGGGGGGGGGGGGGGGGGGGGGGCATCAGTCTTCTGACTGGTTTGATGCGGCCCGCCACGAATTCCTCTCCTGCGCCAACCTCTTCGTTTTAGAGTAGCACTTGCAACCTACATCCTCAATTATTTGCTGTATGTATTCCAATCTCTATGTACCTCTACAGTTCCTGCCATCCACATCTCCCTCTAGTACCATGGAAGTGAAATGAAATGAAATGGCGTGTGACGAGGGCCTCCCGTCGGGTAGACCGCTCGCCTGGTGCAAGTCTTTCGATTTGACGCCACTTCGGCGACTTGCGCGTCCATGGGGATGAAATGATGATGATTAGGACAACACAACACCCAGTCCCTGAGCGGAGAAAATCTCCGACCCATCCGGGAATCGAACCCGGGCTCTTATGATTGACAGTCTGTCGCGCTGACCACTCAGCTACCGGAGGCGGACACCATGGAAGTCATTCCCTATTGTCTTAACAGATGTCCTGTCATCCTGTCTCTTCTTTTTGTCAATGTTTTCTACACGTGCCTTTCCTCTCTGATTCTGCGCAGAACCTCCTCATTTCTTACTTTATCAGCCCACCAGATTTTCAACTTGCGTCTGTAGCACTACATCTCAAATGTTTGGATTCTCTTCTGCTCCGGTTTTTCCAGAGTCCATGTTTCATACCATACAATGCTGTGTTCCAAACGTACTTTCTCAGAAATTTCTTCCTCAAATAACGGCCTATGTCTGATACTAGTAGACTTCTCTTGGCCAGGAATGCTATTTTTCCAGTGACACTTTGCTTTTGATGTCCTTCTTGCTCCGTCTGTCACTGGTTATTTTGCTGCCTAGGTGGCAAAATTCCTTAACTTCATGTACTCGATGTACTCATTCCTGCTACTCCTCATTACTTTTGTCTTTCTTAGATTTACTCTCAATCCATATTCTGCACTCATTAGATTGTTCATTCAATTCAGCAGATCATGTAATTCTTCTTCACTTTCCCAGAGGATAGCAGTTTCATTAGTGAATCGTATAATTGATATCCTTTCACGTTGAGTTTTAGTTCCGCTACTGAACCTTTTTTCATTTCCATCATTGCTTCTTCGATGTACAGGTTGAACAAGACTACATCCCTGTCTTACACCCTTTTTAGTCAAACCACTTTGTTCTTGGTCGTCCACTCTTATTATTCTCTCTTGGCTCTTGTACATTTGTATGTTACCCGTATCTCCCTATAGCGTACCCCTATTTTTCTCAGAATTTCAAACATCTTGCACCATTTTACATTGTCGAACACCTTATCCAGATGGACAAATCCCAAAACCGTGGTCTTGCTTTTTCATTAGTCTTGCTTCCATTATCAGCTGCAACACCAGAATTGCCTCTCGGGTGCATTTACCTTTTCTAAAGCCCAACGGATCGTAATCTAGCACATCCTTAATTTTCTTTTTCATTCTTCTGCATATTACTCTTGTCAGCAACTTGGATGCATGCGCTGTTTAGCTGATTGTCCGACAATTCTCGCACTTGTCAGATCATGCAGTTTTCGGAATAGTGTGGATGATATTTTTCCGAAAGTCAGATGATATGTCGCCAGACTCATAAATTCTACACACCAACGTACATAGTCGTTTTGTTGCCACTTCCCCCAATGATTTTAGAAATTCTGATGGAATGCCTTATTTGACCATACGTCCTCTAAAGCTCTGCTAAATTTTGATTCTAATACTGCAACCCCTATCTCTTCTAAATCGAATCCTGTTTCTTCTTCTCTTACATCAGACAAATCTTCCCCTTCACAGAGGCCTTCAATGTACTCTTTTCACCGATCAGCTCCCTCCTCTGCATTTAACAGTGGAATTCCCGTTGCACTCTTAGTGCTACCACCTTGCTGTTAACGTCACCGAAAGTTGTTATGACTTTCCTATATTCTGAGTCAGTCCTTCCAACAAGAATTTTTTTTTTCGATTTCTTCACATTTTTCATGCAGCCATTTCGTCTTAGCACCCTTGCACTTCCTGTTTATTTCATTCCTCAGCGACCTGTATTTCTGTATTCCTGAATGTCCCTGAAAAGTTTTGTGCTTCACCGATAAACTGAAGTATTTCTTCTGTTAACTATCGTTTCTTCGTAGTTACCTTCTTTGTACCTATATTTTCTTTCCAACTTCCGTGACTACCCTTTTTAGAAATTTCCTTACCTCTTCAACTCTACTGATTACTGAGCTATTTGTTATTGGTGTATCTATAGCGTTAGAGAACTTCAAGCGCACCTCGTCATCCCTTAGTACTTCCGTATCCCACTTCTTTGCGTTTTCATTCTTCCTGCTAATCTCTTGAACTTCAGGCTACTCTTCATCACTACCACATTGTGATCTGAGTCTATATTTGCTCCTGGGTACACCTTACAATCCAGTATCTGATTTTGGAATCTCATGATGTAATCTAACTGAAATCTTCCCGTATCACCGGGGCGTTTCCAAGCATATCGACTCCTTTTGTAATTCTTGAACAGAGTAGTCGCTATTACTAGCTAAAATTTATTACAGAACTCAATTAGTCTTTTCCCTTTCTCATTCCTTGTCTCAAGGCCATATTCTCCTGTAACTTTGTCTTCTACTCCTTCCCCTACAACTGCATTTCAGTACCCCATGAATATGAGATTTTCTTCTCCGTTTATATAGTGTATTACCGTTTCAGTATCCTCATATATATATTCTCTATCTCTTCTTATTACGCTTGCGACGTTGGTATGTATGATTGAACTATCATTGTCGGTGTTGGTTTGCTGTCGATTCTGATAAGCAAAATTTAAACTGAGACGGGTTTTAAACTCAGGACCGACAACGTTTCGTTTGTTAAAGACGCTACCCCGAGACCATGTGTGCACCAATTTTGGAATTCTATAGCCCTTTAAAAATCCAATCACGACGTCAGATTCCCGATAGATAGTGATCACTGAAATGTTCGTAGTAACACACTCTTTGCTCTACCTTCCCATTCATAACGAATCCTACCCTCATTATACCATTTGCTGCTGCTGTTGAGATTACCATATACTCATCTGACCAGAAATCCTTGTCTTCTTTCCATTTCACTTCACTGATCCCCACCATAATTACACTCCTGGAAATGGAAAAAAGAACACATTGACACCGGTGTGTCAGACCCACCATACTTGCTCCGGACACTGCGAGAGGGCTGTACAAGCAATGATCACACGCACGGCACAGCGGACACACCAGGAACCGCGGTGTTGGCCGTCGAATGGCGCAAGCTGCGCAGCATTTGTGCACCGCCGCCGTCAGTGTCAGCCAGTTTGCCGTGGCATACGGAGCTCCATCGCAGTCTTTAACACTGGTAGCATGCCGCGACAGCGTGGACGTGAACCGTATGTGCAGTTGACGGACTTTGAGCGAGGGCGTATAGTGGGCATGCGGGAGGCCGGGTGGACGTACCGCCGAATTGCTCAACACGTGGGGCGTGAGGTCTCCACAGTACATCGATGTTGTCGCCAGTGGTCGGCGGAAGGTGCACGTGCCCGTCGACCTGGGACCGGACCGCAGCGACGCACGGATGCACGCCAAGACCGTAGGATCCTACGCAGTGCCGTAGGGGACCGCACCGCCACTTCCCAGCAAATTAGGGACACTGTTGCTCCTGGGGTATCGGCGAGGACCATTCGCAACCGTCTCCATGAAGCTGTGCTACGGTCCCGCACACCGTTAGGCCGTCTTCCGCTCACGCCCCAACATCGTGCAGCCCGCCTCCATTGGTGTCGCGACAGGTGTGAATGGAGGGACAAATGGAGACGTGTCGTCTTCAGCGATGAGAGTCGCTTCTGCCTTGGTGCCAATGATGGTCGTATGCGTGTTTGGCGCCGTGCAGGTGAACGTCACAATCAGGACTGCATACGACCGAGGCACACAGGGCCAACACCCGGCATCATGGTGTGGGGAGCGATCTCCTACACTGGCCGTACACCACTGGTGATCGTCGAGGGGAGACTGAATAGTGCACGGTACATCCAAACCGTCATCGAACCCATCGTTCTACCATTCCTAGACCGGCAAGGGAACTTGCTGTTCCAACAGGACAATGCACGTCCGCATGTATCCCGTGCCACCCAACGTGCTCTAGAAGGTGTAAGTCAACTACCCTGGCCAGCAAGATCTCCGGATCTGTCCCCCATTGAGCATGTTTGGGACTGGATGAAGCGTCGTCTCACGCGGTCTGCACGTCCAGCACGAACGCTGGTCCAACTGAGGCGCCAGGTGGAAATGGCATGGCAAGCCGTTCCACAGGACTACATCCAGCATCTCTACGATCGTCTCCATGGGAGAATAGCAGCCTGCATTGCTGCGAAAGGTGGATATACACTGTACTAGTGCCGACATTGTGCATGCTCTGTTGCCTGTGTCTATGTGCCTGTGGTTCTGTCAGTGTGATCATGTGATGTATCTGACCCCAGGAATGTGTCAATAAAGTTTCCCCTTCCTGGGACAATGAATTCACGGTGTTCTTATTTCAATTTCCAGGAGTGTAGATTGAGAATTAACACTGCCCTTTCCAGATTTTTTAGTTTCCCTACCACGTTCAAGCTTCTGACATCACGCCCCGACTCGTAGACCGTTATTATTCAATCTTTTTCTCATTGTCAGCTCCCCCTTGGCAGTCTTCTCATAGAGATCTGAATGGGAGACTATATCGCTGTCTTTTGCCAAAGGAAGATCATCATGAAACATCTTCAATTACAGGCGACATGTCCTGTGGATATACGTTACGTGTATTAAATGCAGTGGTTTCCATTGCCTTCTGAATCCTCATGGCGTTGGTCATTGCCGATTGTTCCGACTTTAGGGGCAGTTTCCCACCCCAAGGACAAGAGAATGCTCCAAACCTGTGTCCGCTTCTCCGCCCTGTTTGACAAGGCCATTGGCAGACTGCGGTTGACTTCTTATGCTGGTAGTCTTTGGCCGCCAAATGCTGATTCTTAATCAAAATTTAAACTGTGGTTGGTTTCAAACTCAGGACCGACAACGTTTTCTTTGTTAAAGACGCTACCCCGAGACCATGTGTGCACCAATTATGGAATTCTATAACGCTTTAAAAACCCAATCGCGACGTCAAATTCCCGATAGATAGCGATCACCGACATCTAGCAATGCTATGGACTGGATCATGGATTAAATGTGTCATGTTTAGTACTTCTCACTACATCGCAGTGGACTCTCTCTTTGGCCGGCCGGTGTGGCCGTGCGGTTCTAGGCGCTTCAGTCTGGACCCGCGTGACCGCTACGGTCGCAGGTTCGAATCCTGCTTCGGGCATGGATGTGTGTGATGTCCTTAGGTTAGTTAGATTTAATTGGTTCTAAATTCTAGGCGACTGATGACCTCAGCAGTTAAGTCGCATAGTGCTCAGAGCCATTTGAACTCTCTCTTGCAGTGGTATTTGCTGTCGTCTCTACTCTATCGCACAATAGATACTTTGCCCTTCTTCTTCCAACTGTTGCAGAGAGAATCAGTTTCGGAATTCTATAGTGCTTTAAAACCCCAATCGTTGCGCCAAGTTCTCCACTGATCAATTTATTGTTTCCAGTTGTGGTATCGCGAGCACACACACCAGTCCAACCCCTCCGCAGATTGTTTAAGGACATAGCAGGCAACTGAGCTGAAATATGAAATTCTCACTTATCTCCAACGTAGTGGACTCCCAACCAAATGACATAACTATGTCAGTATTCACTGATAGGAGGCGAGGGAAAACAAATCGAGTAGGGTTTGAAAACCAGCTGGCTGCAGGATCGAATTATGCCAAATATTCCAATCCTAGCATTCACCAACAGAAAGCTAGGAGAATGTGTCCCACACAAAGGTTATCGATTTAATTAATTATCCAATCAATCTGATAGAGTGAGGGAATATGTCCAAGACATCCACAGCTAGGGGTTTACCAGGTAAACATTGCTTTGTTTGCGGTTCAGTCAGAGAGAGAGAGAGAGTGAGAGAGAGAGAGAGAGAGAGAGAGCATGTGTTTCAACAGGAATTTCTCAGGTATCAGTGTCAAAGGGTTGCCACCATCTGACACTTTTTTTTCAGGAATTAGTGCGACGTCCAGTCTGTCAGTCACAGGGTACGAGAGGGTGTAGTGTGGCCTCTTGGACATTGTTGCTCGATGTGGCTTGATGAAGGGGTTGGCCTGGCATGCAATGCCCTATGGTCAGTGTGAAAGATTTTTAACAGTGTAATTATGTGTGGTGAGCTATGCTGAAATGTTCTTTGTGCCATTGGGATAACAAAAAGAACATTGCAGTTGTTTAAGTATTACATATTGCCTTGTCGACATCAAAGTGTTAAAAAAACACTATTCCATACACTGCAAACGATTTCCCACCAGTTTCTTTAAATAAATAAATAAACTATATTCCAAACACTGCCTTGTATTCTATAAATTTTTTGAATGAACAGTGTTCCACACAGTGCCTTGTCAACCAGAAATTGTTTAAACAATATTTCATACACTGCAATCGATTTTCTGCCAAATGGCCAATCAACTCTGTCTTTTTCCCGCCAATTTCCAGATGGGAGAGGGGAGGGGGAAGGCTGGAGGGTTTGCCAGAGGGGAAGGGATTAATTAATTGATTGATGTAATTAATTAGTCAAATTGATAACAAAATTTGCTTGTATGGGCGAGCAGAGCTCCCAGGGGGGTGGGAGGAAGAGGAGGGGGAGGGAGACGAGGAGGAGGAGGGTTAGGTGTGTGGGTTTCTTGGAAGAATGGATTATCCCCAGGGGTCATAGTATTTTTAGCAGAACAATAAGTTTAGGACCTGCCAATCAAAAGAGAACAATAGGTTTGCCTCTAAATGTATACTTGCCCCTGAATGTAGGCAACCCACAGTAACAAAATACGCTGATTCTCTCTTTGTTCCCCTACTAGTGTCCTGTGATCAACTTGGGATTTTGACGATCTAATGCACCAATTGAATAGAATTGGCACCCAACAACTCTATCAATCAATGTCAAGCCGAATAACTCCTTACATAAAGGGGCTCATGTGGACCAATGTGTTATTCACTTTCTCAGCTTGTGAGGCTCTTTTCTCTTGAATAAATCATCAAATTCTTCTGAAATTGTAATCACTTGTTTGTCTGCACATGTGCATCATATCTACTGATTTCCGCCCCATTCAGGTAATACCTTTGTAGTGTGTTGGTCTTTTACTTTTTTCTTTTTTGTTGCGTCTGTTATCACAACTTAAGCGCTGTACCTCTGATGAAATGCGATTGTCATTTGTTTAGAATGGAAACGGTAAACTGATAGTCATTTATTTATTTATCATGTTGCTAATATCACATGGCACAAGACAAACATTTCCTTAACAGTACTGTTAAGGAAATGTTTGTCTTGTGCCATGTGATATTAGCAACATGATAAATAAATTATATACATATATATATATATATATATATATATATATATATATATGTACTGTTAAGGAAATGTTTGTCTTGTGCCATGTGATATTAGCAACATGATAAATAAATAAATGACTATCAGGTTACCATTTCCATTCTAAACAATTGGGAACACACACACACACACACACACACACACACACACACACACACACATATATATATATATATATATATATATAACACAGAAAAAATTACGGTCATATCATCTCTGTGTGTGGTGACGTAATATATGCCACCAGATGACTAGGATTGGCTGGCGCCAGTACTGTTGTGACTCGTTTAGACAACCCAGGGGGCGCACAGCTTAAGGTATGCTGCTCACACGAGTAACATTGTCTCCCACCCTGTTAGTATTGCGTTGCTATGAACTGCAAACAACCTGCATACCGCACTCAAGGTTTATCATTAAACAATGATATCCAGTGAGCTGATTTTCCCATTACTGACATTAGTAGAACACAGCACTACCGCGTAAAAATTTGGTAAAAATAAACGAGTCCATCGGCCTGTATTATTGTCTCAAGATCGTTTTGGCAGTCTGAAAGTACCACAGAAATGTTTTCAGTATTTCATTCTTTCAAATGGCCATTTTAAAATGAAGTACACACAGAACCACCAAACGATGCTTAAACGAGTGTGTATTCGCATGCTCGGCTTTGAGTGTGTGCTTTCACGGTACATCTGGTTTTGTGGAGAGAGACGGCTGCAACCTTCGTTTTGGCTCTGTCCGGGTAATGCTTTAAATCGTTCAGGAGATTCAGAGAAACGTGACTCTGGGAAAAGAAGTAGATAACCACACAGGCGTTTAGCAATCATGAGTAGCAGAAACATGACCCTCACGCGGCGCAATAAGAGGGCGTAGCGATTAATGAGTACGAGTCGTTCGGAGCCTAATGACGAGGTGAAAGGCGTGGAAGAGCGCCAGCCTGCACAAAGACTAGAAGGGGACGATTACACATAGCATTCGAGGAACGAGTTAGCAGTGAGCGCTCCCGTTGTCCACGGAAGTCATTACTCCTGGATAACAATAACGGCAACTTACACATGTTCTGGAACAATTGGGAACGAATTTTTCCTTTTACAGTACTGACTGTAAGACCTCGATAAATTTTTATTGCTTGACCAGGATGATATTGTGTCTCTGGCATAGCTAGCTAACGAGCAACAAGAAAATCATTAATTTATACTGAAGCGCTCTGTAGGATTGTCCATTCGTACCAGTATTTCTATATTGTACTTGCATTTATTGTCATCAAGGAAACAATTGAGATAGCGAACATTATGTTGCGGCGTGGTGGGGTTTGAAATTCCGTGTGCTGTACAGGCTGCAAATTAGAAATTCACCTACCTCAGAACGGCGTCTGCTCGATGTCCCTTCACTCAGCAACGTAGATACTTACAAGATGATGCAAAAGCAGGTTGATAAAATAAACACCATGTAATATCTACAATTACTGAGGCCACGCAACTCCAGTAAGGAAATAAAGTTCTGCAGAAAAACTGTCAATAAAAAATTTATCGGGTGGTAAGATAATGGATTGGCTTCTGGAAAATAATGTCCGAAATCTCCACACAAAAATGTTTATTTGTTCTTATAACCAAAGAAACGGTACTATTCAGTCCACATTTAAACTATTGGTTATTTTCGTCAGGTTCAAAATTCATACACTCATTTCGCACGCACAGAAGCCAGAAATCTTTCCAAATCGGACCCGAGTTAAACAACGTTTCCAGTCATTAATGCCACCACTAACATGAGTTATTACATTCGGCCCTTCTGGTGGATTTCAAAAAAGAAACTCCTCGCCAGAATTGCTCAGTGGTTGAATACTGAAACATGCCACGCGTATACTATGAAGGCCAAATTTTCACACGCGAATATCATTCTAACAATACAGTTAAAAAACTTCTAAACTTTACAAAACTCTCCGTAACGTTAGTCACGACACCTATCAAACGAGAGGAACTCAATATTCCTTCATTTTACACATTATTTTGACTCGCGCTAGTAACATGACCGTCCGTGTTCAAAGCTAGCGAGAGACTCCCTCCTTGTGGCCTAACTCCCATTATAACTATCAGGTAACGAGCGGGAACCGTTTCAGTTCTGACTGGCTAACCATATTCGCTGCCAATCAGAATGCTCGCTCATGATCATACTCGCGTCAAAACTGGCCTGCACCAATCCTTACATACTGACGCATCTACGTCATTCTGATATACAAATTTTAAAGTAATGTTTAATAAACGAAAACGAATAGGCAATAAATCTGGAAATATCCCTTAGATACAGATAACACTCCATCTGACTTTCTGGCTGCTCTGTTACAACAGGAATAACACCTAGACATACGCCATCAGCTAAGTGGGTAAATTCCCTATGAACATTTTCCCACGACAGCCTTGCGTAACTCTTGCAGGTTACTTAAGACGGTATATAATGCAACATTAAGATTTGACGAATGTCCCATGTACACACTCTCTTTCACTCACATATACTCCCACAACAATCTTAGACACCAATAATAATTTTGTCTGATTTTATATTACGAAAACAAAAAATAATTAAAGTTTTAATATGAAAATCTCAATTAATCAATTCTGCACCCTGCGAGTTCTATTAATGTTTTTTGATAGAGACATTGGGTAGTTTCCCACGGCCGACAGTGACAGATGCGCGTGTGTCATCCAGTAAGGCCGACAGATGTCAGCCCCCGAAGTTACATGCAGCTAGACTGGTGACCAAATTATTTTCGGTGAAAACCGGGACACATTCATCCAGGTGCCAATGGACACCTCATTCCAAATGTACCCATGTTTCTTAATTTTAAATATTAATGTTTTGTTGATACATTTTGTTAGCCCGATTATTATAACTAATAAGAGGATACAAAAGATTGATATAATCTAGATTATCTGCATAATTAATGACATTTAATAAACGTATACAGAAATAAGAAATGTATTACGATTTTACGAAATTTTACAGCCATTCGACTTTTAATCAATTAATATTAACATGAGCTTTAATATTATTGAGCACTTGTAGATGGAATTGACTGTCCTTGGAGAAAAGGGTATTTTTCACTGCCTCCAGCCTTCTTTATTATGTCTTTGTTCTTTGAGACAAAGTGATAAAACTCGGCACAATCCATTTTGTAGTTGTACAGGATCTGCAGGATTGCTTCAAGAGAGTCCACCTCCATTCTGTTTCTTTCATCAGTCCACTGGATATTCATGAACGAAAATATTCTTTCCACTTTGGCATTATGGGCTGGGATTGCAAATAAATACCTTGCAATTATTACCAACTCAGAGTAATGCTGAAGACAGTCACAGCTTTTAAAAAAACTCACCCACTTCTCATGACATTCCAATGGTGCTTTTTTTTTCATCATTCCACTTGTGAAGACTTTCTTCAACAAAATTTGTCAGTATGCCGAACTGATCAAATAGAACGGAATCATCGATTTCAATCTCTTTACTCTTCAAGTAAGAAACTGTCTCTTCAAAACTTTCCCATTTTGGCACTCTCTTCAATATCATCCAATCAAACACCGGCGATGAGGGTAAATATGAGGCGCTCCACTTGCTGAGATATTCTACACAAGTGTCGTAAAACTTGTTAACTTCTTCTCTAAAACTCCTTTCCACTTCTGCTCTTTTAAGGACAGATTTAACATTAAAAGAAATGAACTGCTGTTCTCTCCTCTTAGTAACAGTTTCCAGAGTATTTTTCAAAACATCATTTACCTCTATTACACTTTTCGTGCTTCCCTCAATTTCCTTTATCCCATGCTGCAAAGTGCTAAGCTGACTGCGAATAAACCATAAGTAGGCTTCACTTTATGGGTTACTGAAAAACTGAACCAATATTTTGGGGGCTTTGTCTTCATTTAGGAAAAAATCTTTTAACCGTTCAAACAGGCGGATTACTCTTTCAACTGCTGGAAACAGTGATAACCAGCGAGTTTTCGAGTGACACATTACATTCATATATTCAGTTCCCACATAATCACAGAACTTCTTAAACCTCTCTGTTCTAACAGTATATATGTAAAAGTGTGAGTATACCTTCATGACGATAGTTTCAACATCACATCTTAAACTGTCAGCAGATGTCTGCACGCTATTGTGTAAAACATGTGCAGGCACCCTATGCCTTCAATGTTTTCATGCAATGTTGCCTTTAATTTGGTAAATACGTTGCATTTGCCTTGTCTTTTTAAACCACCAAAGTTTGTGTTGGTGTTGTCTCCACAAAATGCCACACATTTATTTTTCTCAAGATCAAACATTTCGATAGTATTCATACAAAATACCGAAATTTCATCAGATGTTTCGTTAGGTAGGGAACTAACCTTCAAAAGTTTGCTCTAAATTCCCTGATATCGAAAAACTGAACAACAAACGGAAATATTTTAGTGGCCTTGTGATTGCTGGCATCAGTGGATATCCCGTAGAAATAAGACTTTTTGATGTATTCAAGGCTTTCCTTTACACTCTGGGGATCAATCATTCGTTTCACTAAGGCTGACACTTTAGTTCTTGCTGAACTACACTTTTTCGCAATGGAAGAATCATCAAACATAATGCTATTAAGCTTATTAGTACAATCACTAGATCTATAAGTTTGGTGATGTTTTACCGTGTGGTAGGCTAGTGTAAGCTCGGCTGCTCGAACTTCCGTCTCTTCACTTGACTGATGTTTCACAAAATAATTTTGTAGAGGTTTACTGCAGCTCGGTGCACTGTATCTGTTAATGTGTTTCCTTGACCTGATGTGATCAACTAAGTCGTAATGTCCATCATGACTTATACTAATAAAACAGTTACATACGGAGCACTCTGCTTCGTAATCAAAACGACCTTTCTTAATGAAATTCCATTCCTTAGAATAACAGTCACTGAACTTGCAGACACGTTTCGGCATTGCGTTTCACAGTACTGCAGCAATAATACCACTAATATGAGAAAAAACTATTGCAATTTGTCTGACAAAACATCAACTACTACATTGTTCTGACAATGAGTGTGTGAGTAAGTGGCGCGACAATCGGACGGTTTCATAGTTCTGTTACAATAATGCAACTTACTACTTGTTGGCCAAAGTACCGCTCAAAGTAAATTATTGCCTGAGTGTATCAATACTGATACTGTGATTACTAGTATGGGACAATGGAGGTTTTAGACAAATAAGGTAAAATATATTAATTTCTTGTGTTGTATTTCCTTTAATATAGTGAAATCACAAAAATTTGAGAAAGTTTCACGAAATGTATTTAAAAACTGAATTCCGGGACTTTTGAGCGTCCCGAAACAAATTTTCGGGACACCGGAACACAGGGATGAAAACCGGGACAATCCCGGTTTTCCGGGACGTTTGGTCACCCCTAAGCTGGAGGTACCTAAAACAAACGTTCTCTCGTAACAAACTTGCGACGCTACAATGTCATTATGTAGCCCGTGATAAGTGACTCATAATTTAGAATATAGACATGTGACATCTAACCTATTGGCAAAATTTAAAAGAATACAATTACAGCAAGAATTCAGACGCATTGAGTATAGTAAGGAAACTGTAACCACCTATGACGTATAGGAATCTTTCATGTCTGACAAGGGAAACTTTCCATCGCACTCCCCTCAGATTTAGTGGTAAAATGGCCCAGTGGATAGCCCGTTTGAAAAACTGAACACAGATCAAGCATGAAAACCGGAAGAAGGTATACTGAATTGTGAAAAAAGAAGCAAAATAGAAACAGTGAACGGTCCAAGCTCAAATGATCAACATGGAGCACTTCGCAAGAATCGTGGCGTCTTGGTTGTATGGTCAAGATGGTGGACTGCAAAGCTGAAGATACGTGTTCAAATCTCCCTCGTGTATAGTACTTCTTTCACAAAATTATAAACTTTCCGTCCGGTAACTGACGTGCCTTTCCTCCTTCTGTGGTCTTTGCCGTTGTTACAGAATATGACTCATGTGGTAAGAATATATTACCGCCGCAAGTAAATGTGACGAATAGCAGGCGAGATGCGCATATACATCTCACAGAAATGAAGACAACAAATGAACGGATGTGAACTATGTTACAACAAAGGAATTCACGAGTCAAAACTTCCAAAACGGAACGCAAGAGTCATATCATGTGGTACCTGTGTAGAACAAATAGAAGGTACGTGCGTCTCGAGATGCCTTCCCTATACCTCGCTGTTATGATCGGACGTTAGACAACGATACAGATACAAATTTAAATACAGCGAACAGGCACATCAATGACCGGATGAACAGTTCGTAATTTAGTGAAAAAATGGGGCACTAGGAAGATCTGAACACGGGTTTTATCCTTCGGAGTTCAAAAAAATGGTTCAAATGGCTCTGAGCACTATGGGACTCAACATCTTAGGTCATAAGTCCCCTAGAACTTAGAACTACTTAAACCGAACTAACCTAAGGACATCACACGCATCCATACCCGAGGCAGGATTCGAACCTGCGACCGTAGCAGTCCCGCGGTTCCGGACTGCAGCGCCAGAACCGCTAGACCACCGCGGCCGGCCCTTCGGAGTTCAACACCGTGACAGCATAACCATGACGACGTGGCTACTCAAATGCATACCGTGCTGGACCTCTTGCACTTCGATCGTTCACTGTTACGACTTTGCTTCTCTTTTTCCTGTTTTCATGCTTGATCTGTTTCCAGTTTGTGACAAGCTATTGACTGAGACATCTTAACACTAAATCTGAAGGGGGTGCGATTTGGAGTTTCCCTTTTGAGATCAACTTGCCGAGATTGCATTGCGTCCAAATTATTTAGGCTGCACTACCACACACTGTATTGGATTACTTGTGTTTATTTCACATTATCTACAAGCAGTGTTAATGAAACCAATAAAGCACATCAAACTGTTGTACTTTTGCACAATAGCTTTGTAGTGGTTGCGAAATGAGATCAGACTGCAGTCTGATAACTGTGCAATGTGTAACATACTCAGAATGGACAGACATGACCGTGCATTTACTAATAGGCGCTGAAATCGGACATTTAGGATGGAAAATTACGTGATGTACACTACTCCACAAAAAAAGTTGTATGTCCAGAAGGAAAGAGGATACGAAAGGAATTTCATGGGTTGAGAGGGTAAGAGTTATCACATTGAGTTCAAAGACTGATAGTATGGTTCAAATGGCTCTGAGCACTATGGGACTTAACTGCTGAGGTCATCAGTCCCCTAGACTTAGAACTACTTAAACCTAACTGACCTAAGGACATCACACACATCCATGCCCAAGGCAGGATTCGAACCTGCAACCGCAGCAGCAGCGCGGTTCCGGACTGAAGCGCCTAGAACCGCCGGGTCACAGCTGCCAGCCTGACAGTATTGAGCCGTGCGTCGCTCGTGTTCATGCCATTTATTGCTTGTCATCTTGTCTTTACGGTACTGCCGCCTCATTTTTTATTCGATTTGTTGGCGTCACTAAGTTGCTAGCTTGCCTACGTGAGTTGCAGCAGCAGCGCTAATCGATAAGAGCAATGTCGTATTATCTTTTGAGCGACCGCGACCGTATTTCCGGGTCGGCGCGTGTCGGGAGTTGAGTCGAGACGGAGCAGCAGTGAGGTCCAGACAGCCGTGACTCGCCCGACTGTTGCCAACACACATGACGTGAGTGGGGATGACCTTGCTAGGTCGTTCGGTCGGTGTGTCTCATCGGACGACGTGTGTCTGATCGCCGATTGCTTCTGGGTTCTCTGTGTGTCGACTTGTGATTCGTCCTGGTTGTTCCCCAGTGACTGGTTTTAGTATTGTTTGAGTTGTTTGTGGAAGTGTTTCTGCGGAACCGTGTGTAGCTTGTGGTTTTGACTGACCAGTTATTGTAATTCTGTCTGAGTGTTGAATGCAGTCGGTCGGTTGGGACAGAGCAGCGAGGTAGTCTACACGGCGCGATGTCAGGCCGGGACCACTGGTGGCGCGCACGCGCGGTCGGATTGTGAGACACTAGCTGCGAGAGCTGTAAAGTTCGTTGCCAATCGAACCTCGACACTGAAGTTGAATGATCAGTTGATCTGTTATGAAACTGGTGCTGTGACACCTCTTCGTGAAAGTTGACGCTAAATAACGAAAAGTGTGAGGTGATCCACATGAGTTCCAAAAGAAATCCGTTGGAATTCGATTACTCGATAAATAGTACAATTCTCAAGGCTGTCAATTCAACTAAGTACCTGGGTGTTAAAATTACGAACAACTTCAGTTGGAAAGACCACATAGATAATATTGTGGGGAAGGCGAGCCAAAGGTTGCGTTTCATTGGCAGGACACTTAGAAGATGCAACAAGTCCACTAAAGAGAGAGTGTGGCAGATATGATACGCGAATTGGGATGGAAGTCATTACAGCAATGACGTTTTTCGTCGCGGCGAGATCTATTTACGAAATTTCAGTCACTAACTTTCTCTTCTGAATGCTAAAATATTTTGTTGAGCCCAACCTACATAGGTAGGAATGATCATCAAAATAAAATAAGAGAAATCAGAGCTCGAACAGAAAGGTTTAGGTGTTCGTTTTTCCCGCGCGCTGTTCGGGAGTGGAATGGTAGAGTGATAGTATGATTGTGGTTCGGCGTACCCTCTGCCAAGCACTGAAATGTGAATTACAGAGTAGTCATGTAGATGTAGATGTAGATTGCACGTTGTTGCTTCCTGAGCTGTTTTGGCTAGCAGTAACATATGGTGTGATGGAGTCAGCAAAATTTCGCAGCCGTCTTCCTGTATGGTCTTTAACTATTAAATTGGTTGTTACTTATCAGTGAAGTGCACCAGCGGTATTTTCTGCCTTGTGGCTGTTAACGCCACAGTTACTGTAGTGTGACGACGTAAGTTCTTTATAAATGATTTTCTTTCGACATATGACCATGTGTAGACTTCGTCACCTACGTCAGTTACAACCCACTTCAAAATTATTTATATTCTTCTTAAATTGTCTCAGAATGGTTCTTGAACGAAACTGTAAAACATCATTTGAGTCGTATGCACAGAATTACGTCACTCGGGTCAACTGGTTTGCGTAAACTTTTTCAATTTTAGATGTCGTTTGTTTCTCCTCAGAAATTGTATTGATACACGTTATCTGATTTAATCGATATTAGAACCACATTGAATAAACTTGTTGAGATTCAAAGTTGCGATGAACGCTGTCAAAATTCAATAATCTTGTCAAATATATTATTAATCCATTCACATAATTCTTCATAAATAAATCCTCAGAACACGTATTTCAACTTTAGTAGCATCCACTAGTTTATTATCTTCCTACATACAGACGTGAACCTGAGCCTTGACGAGACAAAACTAAACATTTTCAATAAGATTAAACTTCCTATGATATCATTGTTGTACAAAACATTACAAATTCTCATTTGCCAATTTTTAGAAGCACGGCGCAACAACTCGGTTTCAGGATCTTCTGTTGCTCTTTGGCTGTCGACCCGCGACGTATAGTGGCCAGCAATTTTCTCTCTGGTCCCGGCAGCGAAGATGCTGTCTCCGTTCGTTGCGCCGCCCTCTCCGTACATGAAACATAAAAAAAACACAAAAACTTTAGACAATTCACAACCATTACAAATATTGCAAAAATACATAAACAAAACTAAATTAAACTTATATTCACCTGCAAACTGGGCTGACACTGGTGGATGGGTGACGCTTCAATTTCGCGTCCCACTACATTACCTGCCCTGGTCGTTAGCATAGTTTTCCAGCAGTGTGTGTTTCCTCGCCGTGTTGATGCTGTCTGGCACAGCGTTTAGTTTGACAGCCTTTTAGTTGTTTTTTTCTTACGAGTTTTTATTGTGCCTTGACTGTTTTTGGACGCCAGTTTTGAAGACGTAGTGCTGCTGGTTTCTTCGTCCTCGGCTGATAGTTTCCATTGCCGTACTGTTGGTCAGGCTGAAGGGAATTGATTAAGTTGTTGTTTGGTCCTTCAGCCGTCCCTGGGTAGGGTTGCCACCCGATTATTTAACCTTACTCTTGGCTGCCTGTCTCACCTCACCTTACGTTGGAGCTACCTCCTCAGGCCGACCCTTGGAACACTTGTGAGCACCACTGTTCTGTTGGTTTTAGATTGTGATTTTCATTTTACTTCAGCCATCGATTAATTTAGTTTGTTTTAATTCTAAAATAAGGCCTTCAGCCAACTTAAATTAAAGTTTGAAGATTGATTTGTATAATAACCAAAATTTTGAAGGTTTGTTCTATCTGAAATTATTGTTATCCAGGCCCTAAGTCCTGAGTTGTTCAATGTCTTGTGTATGGCCTTCAGCTGAGTATTTACATGAAATATTTTTTTTTAAATAAGGCCTTCAGCCACGTGTATTCTTTAAAGCAATATTTATAACTTTTGTTCGGACGTTAAGCCGTTCTTGTTTTGATGTTTTTTCGGGTCTTCAGCCCAGGAGGTGTCGCAAGTTTTCTTAACTAGGCAATGTGTAATTAAGTGGTTCTTAGCAAAATAAAAGTTGGTGTGTTTTGAGCAACTAACAGTAACTGATTACGGCCCCCTCCACAACCATAACTTGATCTGCTCTATCCTGCGAGACCAGATTTCAGGCCTGAATTGACTTATTAACATGATTCGATTGGAAAGCGTGAAATAAAGACACTGTATCCTCTTCCGAAGAAAGCTACCACAGAACTGTTGTAACTGGCCTCTGATATCCTGGGACAGAGTTGACGTCCGAGTTTGCAGCCTGGATCTGGGGATCTCGCTGTAACGAGTGTTCCTTAGCGTCACGTAGACAGTTCGACACACAAAAGCCACGTGTGGACGAGCATTTCCCTCTCAAAAAAGACGCATTACAGGTACACGAGGACACAGGATATCCGAAACATAGCTATGATCAGTGACACCTGATGGCTCCCTACACCCTGACGCCAGGAGTAATCTGCAGTGCCTCTCCAAAGCGTTAGAAGAATGGTACCTCTCCGCATTTGCCACATTACCGCCTCACGGTGATCATTCGGGGTAATGCAGAACTGTGACTCAACAGTACTGTCGCATTATAGATAAAACATGAGGACGCAGGATGTCCGAGATTTACCTACGGTAAATTACACCTGATATCTCCCTACACCATGACGGGAGGAATAACTCCGCTGTGCCTCTACAGAGCATTGCAAGAATGGCTCCTCTCCCCGCGTCGCCCTTGCACTCGCCAACGATGATCATCCAGGGTAATGCATAACCGCGACTCAGCAATACTGTCTCATTACTGGTAACGCATGAGGACGCAGGACGTACAGGGTTATTACAAATGATTGAAGCGATTTCACAGCTCTACAATAATTTTATTATTTCAGATATTTTCACAATGCTTTGCATACACAAACAAAAACTCAAAAAGTTTTTTTAGGCATTCAAAAATGTTCGATATGTGCCCCTTTAGTGATTCGGCAGACATCAAGCCGATAATCAAGTTCATCCCACACTCGGCACAGCATGTCCCCATCAATGAGTTCGAAAGCATCGTTGATGCGAGCTCGCAGTTCTGGAACGTTTCTTGGTAGAGGAGGTTTAAACACTGAATCTTTCACATAACCCCACAGAAAGAAATCGCATGGGGTTAAGTCGGGAGAGCGTGGAGGCCATGACATGAATTGCTGATCATGATCTCCACCACGACCGATCCATCGGTTTTCCAATCTCCTGTTTAAGAAATGCCGAACATAATGATGGAAGTGCGGTGGAGCACCATCCTGTTGAAAGATGAAGTCGGCGCTGTCGGTCTCCAGTTGTGGCATGAGCCAATTTTCCAGCATGTCCAGATACACGTGTCCTGTAACGTTATTTTCGCAGAAGAAAAAGGGGCCGTAAACTTTCAACCGTGAGATTGCACAAAACACGTGAACTTTTGGTGAAATGCGAATTTTCTGCACGAATGCGTGAGGATTCTCTACCGCCCAGATACGCACATTGTGTCTGTTCACTTCACCATTAAGAAAAAATGTTGCTTCATCACTGAAAACAAGTTTCGCACTGAACGCATCCCCTTCCATGAGCTGTTGCAACCGCGCCGAAAATTCAAAGCGTTTGACTTTGTCATCGGGTGTCAGCCCTTGCCTTGCCTTGTAGCAATTGTAAACGGTAAGGCTTCTGCTTTAGCCTTTTCCGTAAGATTTTCCAAACCGTCGGCTGTGGTACGTTTAGCTCCCTGCTTGCTTTATTCGTCGACTTCCGCGGGCTACGCGTGAAACTTGCCCGCACGCGTTCAACCGTTTCTTCGCTCACTGCAGGCCGACCCGTTGATTTCCCCTTACAGAGGCATCCAGAAGCTTTAAACTGCGCATACCATCGCCGAGTGGAGTTAGCAGTTGGTGGATCTTTGTTGAACTTCGTCCTGAAGTGTCGTTGCACTGTTATGACTGACTGATGTGAGTACATTTCAAGCACGACATACACTTTCTCGGCTCCTGTCGCCATTTTGTCTCACTGCGCTCTCGAGCGCTCTGGGGGCAGAAACCTGGAGTGCGGCTTCAGCCGAACAAAACTTTATGAATTTTTCTACGTATCTGTAGTGTGTCGTGACCATATGTCAATGAATAGAGCTACAGCGAATTTATGAAATCGCTTCAATCATTTGTAATAGCCCTCTATGAGATATACCTATTGAGAGGCACCCACATGCCTTGCTCATACTGTGGCATCAAGCAGTCAGGCCTGCAAGATGAGTGGTCTGCCAAGTGAGTGGACTCATTCTTATTTATCAAGTAGCCTGAGCTCTAGTACTCACAATTAAGGTACAAATTATTCTCCCGTTTGAATACTACGCAACGGATAACGCACATCTGACTATCTGTAATTTACAGAACTCTGACTGTTTACTACGCACTGGCAATACCACATTTTCTTTCTTATTTAACGGCTTTTATCAACACGTGGCCATCGCACTGAATATGAACGGCGCACACATTATAAATTCTGGATATCATGACAACATACAATCCGAAGGAAAAGGCCACCAATATTTTTCTTTTCACTATCTTATTTATTCCAATAAATCCTATAACCTAAACACACAAATTCTATAACCTACAACAATAACACATGAGAAATTCCGCCCAGTGATTGTTGATTCTCTATCTTATAGTCTCGTAATTATTTAATGCTACAGTGCACTTTCTGGATAGGATGGTGGATCTTTTTCTATATCTCACACTTCGACTCTCACAACCATCATGACGGAACTTTCCTCCAGACCGAGCGGTACAAAAGGAACATGCATAACCCACTACCTCTGAAACTACCTTGCTACTCTCCCATGCAAACCACACATACTTAAATTACATGGCATACACCACACTGCAACATGGAATACGACATAAGGAATAGTCACAACATTATAATCACATCACTTTCAGCTTTCCCACTTCAATTAGTATTCATCCCAGTCCCACACGACACTGCCCCACTTCGTAACTTTTCTTTCCTACTACGAACTCTCGACGTTATATGCACGTCTTCCTGTGCAATGCAAGCCAAGTGGCGTTGCTGGATAGGCGGCTGACTCACCTTGCTTCTCTCTCAGAGTATTAGAGTTTGAATCAAGCGTCACACGGAAACACAACACGCAAAGTAATATTAAGAACATATTCATCACACACGCGAGTCCTCAACTGATACCATGGACGAGTACTTCTCTTTATCCTTTGTCTCATACACAGATTGAGACTTACACAGTACTCACCACGTGGAAGTACTCGTCTCTAATTTCAAGTCCTGCACACGCCATTTCTTAAATATTTCCAACTTATAGTACACACGCTAGTAATTCAGCTTAACTTAAGCACTCGGAAGTATTTCAACTTATTGCTACACGTTGTTTCATTGTGACTGTTGGTCACTTCCGAAGAATACTACGATCCCATTAATATTACTTGCCTGACGTTTAATTCTCCCCACAAAAGTTACTGAAATAGAGAAATTATTATTCTAAACTACTCTTAAGTATTTCACATGCGTACCATGTCTCCACTCTTATGTCCTTACGGAGCACGCCTAAGACAGGTCTTACCACCACTAGATCCAGCGGCAGAGTGCTGAAACATGGCCGTACTTCAGGTCATCTCGCACCTCTGTCGAGGTGGGGGAAGACCATGCTACCGTATTGGTCAGCCACATTTCAGGTGCTCAAAGCTCCGGTAAGTTTCATCTCTTTGGTTCCACCAAAGGTGGCCAAAGGATCGTCTCAAAGATGATCATGTATTCACATTCACTATCTGCGGTTAGCAGACGACCATACATTCATTCATTTCACAGATCTCACCAAACTGGATGTAGGGATTTATATTGTGGGACTGCACATGTGATCAATTAAATAAATAAATTGTCATTCTTTCCCACACTGGTATCCGGCTTCTCTGTATTAATTGAAATTGAGTTATTTTTACAAAAAATATGTTGTACTGACAGGAATAACGAAGAATGTTGTACCTATTTTCAATGTCGGGCGGTACTGTACCCTTTCACCATGACAAGTCACACTTGATGGCTCCCATCACCATAAGCCCAGAAATATCTCCGCTGTGCCTCTACAAACCATTAGAAGACTGGGAGCTCTCCCAACGTCACCACTGTAATACTCGTCCACGATGATCACCTAGGGTACTGCAGAACCGTGGTTCAAAAAATGGCCCTGAGCACTATGGGACTCTACATCTTAGGTCATAAGTCCCCTAGAAGTTAGAACTACTTTAAACCTAACTAACCTAAGGACATCACACACACACATGCCCGAGGCAGGATTCGAACCTGCGACCGTAGCAGTCGCGCGGTTCCGGACTGCAGCGCCAGTACCGCACGGCCACCGCGGCCGGCTGCAGAACCGTGAACCGACGAGAATGTCGAATTACAGGTAACACACGAGGACGCAGGATGTTCGAGAGGTACCTTTTTGTTTTGGATCATCAGTCTTGGGTCATCAGTCTTCTGACTGGTTTAAAGCGGACCGTCACGAGTTCGTCTTCTGTGCCAGCCTCTTCATCTCAGAGTAGTACCTGCAAACCACGTTCTCAATTATTTGGTGGATGTATTCCAATATCTGTCTTCCTCTACAGCTTTTGCCCTCTACAGCTCCCTCTAGTACCATGGAAGTCAGTCCCTTATGTCTTAAAAGATGTCCTGTCATTCTGTCCCTTATCCTTATCAGTGTTTTCCACACATTCCTTTCCTATCCGATTCTACGCAGGACCTCCTAATTCCTTACCTCATCAGTCCACCTAATTTTCAACATTCGCCTATAGCACCAAATCTCAAATGCTTCGATTCTCTTCTGTTCCGGTTTTCCCACAGTCCATGTTTCACTTACAATGCTGTACTCCGGACGTACGTTCTTACAAGGGAACCTCCCCATCGCACCCACCTCAGATTTAGTTATAAGTTGGCACAGTGGATAGGCTTTGAAAAACTGAACACAGATCAATAGAGAAAACAGGAAGAAGTTGTGTGCAACTATGAAAAAAATAAGCAAAATATACAAACTGGGTAGTCCATTTGCAAGATATCCAACATCGAGGCTAGTGTGTTCTCAAGAGCTCCGTAGTCCCGTGGTTAGCGTCAGCAGCTGCGGAACAATAGGTACTTGGTTCAAGTCTTCCCTCTAGTGAAAAGTTTATTTTTTTATTTTCAGACAATTAACAAAGTTCAGGCACTCACACATAATCAACTTCGCTCTCCAAAATTCCAGGACATGTTCAGATTTCCTTCGACATATGCAGGATTTGACGGTCTACACATGGAAAAATTTGAAAACGTCATAAACATATGTTTTGACAGAGCACAAGGAAAACTGTGCTGCTGTAGACTTGCATTCATTTGTTGCAGTTTATGTGACGGACTCTTATGTTTTCATCACTTTTTTGGGAGTGATTATCACATCCACAAGAAAACCTAAATCTGGCAAGGTAGACGAATCTTTTTACCCATTCGCCAAGTGTACAAGTTAGGTGGGTCGACAACATATTCCTGTCATGTGACGCACATGCCGTCACCAGTGTCGTATAGAATATATCAGACGTGTTTTCCTGTGCAGTAATCGGTTGACCTATGACCTTGCAATCAAATATTTTCGGTTCCCATTGTAGAGGCACGTCCTTTCGTCTACTAATCGCACGGTTTTGCGGTGCGGTCGCTAAACACAGACACTAAACTTATTACAGTGAACAGAAACGCCAATGAACGAACAGACAGATCATAACTTTGCGAAAATAAAGAAAGTAAACTTTTCACTCGAGGGAAGACTTGAACCAAAGACCTCTCGCTCCGCAGCTGCTCACGCTAACTACGGGACCACGGCTCCGTCCGTCATTGGTTATTTTACTGCCTACGTAGCACAATTCCTTAACATCATCTACTTTGTGACCATCAATTCTGATGTTAAGTTTCTCGCTGTTCTCATTTCTGCTGCATCTCATTACTTTCGTCTTTCTTCGATTTACTCTCAGTCCACATTCTGTGCTCATTAGATTGGTCATTCCGTTCAGCAGATCATGTAATTCTTCTTTACTTTCA
The DNA here is from genome assembly GCF_023864275.1 of Schistocerca cancellata. Taxonomy (NCBI): domain Eukaryota; kingdom Metazoa; phylum Arthropoda; class Insecta; order Orthoptera; family Acrididae; genus Schistocerca; species Schistocerca cancellata. Next base: position 121,884,349 of record NC_064630.1, read on the forward strand.
GTCAGGATACCGATGTCCTCGGCGAATCTTATCATTAATATCCTCTCACCTTGAATTTTAATTCCACTCTCAAAGTTTCTTTTATTTCCATCATTGCTTCTTCGATGTACAGAATGATGCACAGATTGAACAGTAGGGGGGAAAGACTACATCCCTGTCTTACACCCTTTTTAATCCGAATACTTCGTTCTTGGTCTTCCATTCTTACTATTCCCTCTTGGTTCTTGTATATTACTCTCCTCTCCTTATAGCTTACCCCTAGCTACCACAGGATTTCAAACATCTTGCACCACTTTACATTGTCGAAGGCTTTTTCCAGGTCGAGAAATCCTATGAACGTGTCTAGATTCTTCTTTAGTCTTGCTTCCATTATCAACCACAGCGTCAGCATTGCCTCTCTCGTGCCTTTACCTTTTCTAAACCAAAACTGATCGTCATTTAGCACAGCCTCAATTTTCTTCTCCATTCTTCTGTATATTATTCTTGTCAGCAACTTGGATGCATAAGCTGTTAAGCTGATTGTGCGATAATTCTCCCACTTGTCAGCTCGCGCCGTCTTCGGAATTGTGCGGATGATCAACCAAACCTGATGGCTCCCTACAACATGACTCCAGGAATAACTCCGCTTTGCCTCTCCAAAGCACTGAGAGAATGGGACCTCTCCCTTTGTCACCACTGTAATCGCCAACGATTATCATCCGGCGAAGTGCAGAATTGTGATTGGAGCTTAATACAATGCGACCCCATTCATCAGGGATCTATCCTTCGTCGGGCACGGCACCACTCGAAAAGCAGCTGTGTTAGTTGTGTTCTTAACGGTAGCCTTCAGATGTTGCGGTAATTACTTAGTTTTGCTGCTGCTAGTCTGTGGCCGTTGATGCAGATTGATACAGAGTTTTACAGGGACCCCTACTACTTGTACTTAGATGGTAGATGCTGAATACGAAGAGGTTATTATGCGCTTCTTGC